>NC_051441.1:22638158-22646583 GCF_001649575.2 Kryptolebias marmoratus
AGTTACCGGGGCTTGCTCAGGGAGGTTTCTGTGGTCATCTCGTAGGGAGATCAGCCACTGTGCATTACTGTTGTGGGATGCCTCCCTTTCCCATATGCCTCTCCAGTATTGTTCAGTATACAAAGGTCTGGGTAGTAAAAATCCAGGCAAAGTCTATTGCCCCTTTTCCACTGGCTCTACTTAAGAAGCCCCGCTCTACTCGGCCCGGCTTGGCTCAGTTCTATAAAGTATGCATCACGTTTCCACCGGCTAGTTTGGTCAGTAGCAGAGGAACGCCTCCTCGTGTTGTAGGGTGTTGGGGTGAGTGTGCGCTACCGAAACTTGGCGTCATTTGTGTAAACAACGGAAGGGCTATGGACAAAGTTTGCCCTGTGTTGTTGCTGTTTTTTAAACTTATGGGGATTCTCCTGAGACTTCAGGAAGAGAGGCGCAGTGGAAGAAATGCTCTGGATGCTGCGATTGTTGCGCGGAGTAGGACAGCTGTTATCCGCCGGAGATTTCAGGCTTTACAGCGCCTCCAGCTGGGGGACAGACGGCAGAAACGCTGCAGGGTAAGCTAACACTGTTGTTTATATTCCTACCATTCCTACCATATGCTTGCATCTGGTCACACCCTCGACCAATGAGTGAACAGGAGCTAAGCTTGCGCCACCCACGAAGCAGGGCCGGCCCGACTGGCCCGACTCCGAAGCAGGGACCAAAGAAGCAGGGACCGAACTCGAAAAAATGCCGGTGGAAACGCTCGCAAAGCAAGCCGAGTAGAGTGGAGCCGAGACCTTTAGAGCCAGTGGAAAAGGGGCATTTGCGTCTTTCCCACAAAAAACAAAACAAAAAAAATTATTGTTAAAGTTGTGTGTATTTAGAAAGTCCTTTCCAAGTGGTTCCAAAGCTAAACGCTCCACACTGTAATCCATTTAAGCTAGTATCTTACTGGGCTGCAACTGTTGGAGATTGATTGGCAACTCAAAATTGTGAGAAAATAAGTAGATTTTTCACTGCATTCTCACTGAATTCTTAGTGTTAGCAACTAAGTGAACAGCGAGCCATATGTCTGCGTTTTGCGCAGCTGTTTTTGAAAATCTCAACCTATTTTTGTGGTCAAGCCTTGCAAAATTGTTTGCTAGGCCGTGCAAGTTATTTCCGTACCCACCTCCGCCCACATTGTACTTACCTTGGCTCACTTTGTACCCACCTCGGCATGTGTTTGATTTAATCTTTTGGGGTACACTTTAGAAATGAAGGCAGGCAGATTTAGACCTGTTTTCTTTTCTTTTATTTACTGTCAGTATTGTTTTGAAAATTAGTCATTGGCACTGGATGTTTTAAAACCCCAAAAGACCTACGGCTGGAATTGCAGCAAAAGGTGGTTTCACAAAGTGTAGACTTGTAGGGGAAAGGATGTAAAATTTAATATTTCTATATTAATGCTCAACTGGGGCACCACCCCAAAAATGAGAATAAGCTTACTAGCACAGAACCACTTTATAAGCACAGAAGAACTTTATTTTTTAACTCTTTATCAGTTCAGCAATCTGTCAGGTGGTTTGTTGTTTTTGGGTCGGCTTGGCGTTCACAAGTGTAGAAACTGGCTAAGAAGGTTCTGACAGTCTGTTAACATTTCTGACTAACCGAACCTGCTCATAAAGTTCCAGTTTGATTGGACAGTATGGATAAACTTTCAACAATTAGTAACATATACTATAATATAATATACAATTCAATATTTACTAACAAGTTACAAAAACAAGGACAAAACTAACTTAAAGGTACAATCTACAAAATTACAAAACAAAAGTTAAGCAGTGAAGCAGAAGATTAAAAAGAAAACTAGCAAGCTTTCATGTCAATTTTACAGTTTTGAGTGAATGTGCTTAGGGTGGTCACTCAGATCTTTTCCTACCAGATGAGTGGCTTTGTCTGAGGAGAGGTGAGGTGACTGGCTTCAAAGTCAATCAGACCTGAAAAGAAAAAAAATTAACCAGAAGATTTGTATCAATTTTATAAGCTGAAATCATAAACCAAGATTGGTTAACATCATTCCATGGTCATACTGAGAAACATGCAAGACCAACAATTTTTCAGTAACCTAATTTAACACGATTAAAAGAACATTTGAAGTCTAAATGAAAAAGTCAGTATTTTTATGTCCTTTCTGCAGCCAAAAGTCACCAGCAGGAGATGCTGTGGTTTGATCTCTCAACCTGAGTGAAAGGGATTAGAACCAAGTCATTTTTGTTTTTGAAGTTCTGAATCCTGGGGTTTTAAAAATTCTAGGCTACGCTTATTAAAGTAAATAAACAATTTCTGTCAGCACTTTGGCATTTTCAGATCCTGTTTATATGTGTCCAAACTACTGGAAACTAATCAGTGAAACTAACTGGAAAAAAAGGCTTCAATTTGCTGCGGAGCATAAAGATGGACTCTGGAGCAATGGAAGAAGGTCATGTGGTCTGATGAGTCCAGATGGACCCTGTTCCAGAGTGATGGGAGCATCAGGGTAAGAAGAGAGGCAGGTGAAGTGTTGCCTACTGTCCAAGCCTGTGGGGGCAGTGCTATGATCTGGGGTTGCTGCAGTTGGTCAGGTCCAGGTTCAGCAACAGGATGAGCTCAAAGAATGAGGTCAAAGGTCAGCTGACTACCTGAATATACTGAAGGACCAGGTTATTCCATCAATGGATGTTTTCTTCCCTGATGCCACGGGCATATTCCAAGATGACAATGCCAGGATTCATGGGGCTTTAATTGTGAAAGGGTGGTTCAGGGAGTGAGAGACATCATTTTCACACATGGATTGGCCACCACAGAGTCCAGACCTTAACCCCATTGAGAATCTTTGGGATGTGCTGGAGAAGGTCAGACTCTACCATCATCATCAAGATCTTGGTGAAAAATGAATGCACCACTGGATGGAAATAAATCTTGTGACATTGCAGAAGGTTATAGAAACAATGCCACAGCGAATGTGTGCCGTAATTAAAGCTGAAGGCAGTCCAACAAAGTATTGGAGTGTGTGACTTTTTAAAAAAAAATTTTTGGTGTCTACTTTTTTTTTGGGCCAGGCAGTGTATTTATGTATTTACATGGTGCTGCTGTGCTCTTGAAGTTTCCAGGCCAGGCCACTAGTCGGCGCTTACTGCAGACACCAGTCTAGCATGGAAACAGTTACATCCAAAGTGGTGGATACACAAACATTTGTTTGGACTTACATTGAGGTTTGGTTGCTGGTACATGTTGAAAAGGGTGAGTAAGATAAACAGCATTCTGCTATCTTCCATTATTATTGTTATTGTTGATGTACTCATGCCTGTGCAAAACAGCTAATGGCTGCAGCTGTCTGTGGTGCGCATGTGCATTTTCACACACTGCGGCTTCCTTTGAAATGCAAAAAGGAGGGTTTGAAAAGTTCCACTCTGAGACCTGGACAGTGGTGGCTGGCCAATAGAGGGCGCAAGGGCGCCGCCCCACCACTCACATTACCTTGATTAAGACTTAAAAAATTAAATAATAAAAAAAATTCAAAATATATGTATGCATATTTTTAGTTGTGTAAGATAAATATTTTATAGTTAATGAAAAGTAAAGTTGTTTCGTTCTTCGACGTCGTCTGATTGGTGACGTATTTCCGCCCCGGGGCACAAAAATCTTTGTCCATAGACTCTCGTTAAAAGTTGTTCATGCGCAGTAGCTCCTCTTCAGTACAAGAGATAGGACCGTTTTAAATTTATGCTAAAAATTTGTTAAAATGTTTGGATTTGAATTCTAATTGGAGTGAGACATCCGACCTTCGTTATATTGTACATTCAGAATACATGACGTAGTGAGTGCTCTCACAATAAAACAAGCTTTGACGTATTTTCTCCAGTAAAGTTTGAAAAATAAGGGAGAAAACAGGTCTTATAAACACTAAATGTGTCCTACAGGCTTGTGCCTTGGGAGACCTCCGTCTTTGTAAGTATTGCTGTGTTCAGAAGGCACTTGCGCATTTATATGAACATTATAATGTTGCTTTTGTTGTTTTAATTCATGTAAATACACTGGTGTGATATCTTCTATGTTTTGGTATATGTCTATTTTGCCCCCCCTGGAGAAAACTCCACCAGCCGCTATCAGTATCAGATAATACGACCACTGTTGTTGTGTAAACAAATGGCTGAACTGTTGTATAAATGGTACAGTTTCACTAAAAAACAGCTTAGTCTAAATGGCCCCTTAATGTCAGGGTTGAAGATGCAAAGTTTGTTCCTGGAAGGTTCTTTACTGAGAATCCTATGAGAACAAAAAGACCTTTGACCCCTCCAGTAAAATACTTTGTCATTTTAAAATTGTAAAAGTTTGTAATTGTAATATGTCAAAATGTAAAAAAGTTCAAGGGGTTTCAACACTTTTTTTAACACAGTTCATCTTATTCTTCATTTTATTCATATATTTCACTTTTCATTTATTTTTAAAAAGAGTCAGATTCATCAGTGATTAGTTGTCTGTCTGTTAGAGGAATTAAGTAGTCTGCACTGTTCTAGTCTCACTTTGATCTGATTTAATGAGACTTCAGGATGTTTACATAGGATTCTTGTTGAGTGCAGATTCAAAACACCAAGTTTTAACAAACGGAACCATCTGTCTGAAGACACCTGTGGGGATTTCCCCTGAGTCTTTCAAACCCATCATGGAATTAGTTCAGTTCCTCAGAGATGAAAGAGTGGGTAAGAATAGTACAGCATTACTCAAATAATGTGATAAACTGAAGGCTACTGAAGGCTTATGGGACTACAAAAACACACACGGTGCAAAGCTACATTTTGTATGTTGGGCAACTTATTTCCAAAAATGCAAGTAGGTTACACTGTGGATCAGTGGTTAGAACAGTCGTCCTCCAACAAGCGAGTAGGAGGTTAAATTCCAATAGTATGCCACATGTTCAAGTGTCCTTGGCAAGACACTGACCCCCTCATGCCTCCGATGTGTGCCCCATTGGTTTATAAATGCGATCTAAAGTACTGATTAGACTCTGTAGAATGATTTGTTAGGTTAGCTTTGTACAGATGTAGTAGAGTGCTGTATGAATGTGTGTGGATGGGTAAGTAAGGGCAGATTGTGTTGTAAAGTGTTTTAAGTGGCATGATTAGCTAGAAAGATGATACAATAGTACAGTCCATTTATATATAATAATTTATCTAAAGTTTTTGTGTAAAAAGACTTCCATTAATATTAAACCTTTCCAACAGAGAGCTTCAAACTGGAATTTGAATAACATTTTTAATATGTGATTTGAGTTAAATATTAATCAGTTTGTAAGTACCTCTGGGTCAGATAAGGATTGTTCATGAAATGGCATGTTTAGTGGGTCAGTCCTAAGAGCCCCATGTCTACTTGTCAAGATTTGGTGGAAGAGAATCCTGGTTTGGCTTCTACAAAAAGGCTGTTAAGGATTTATGTTGCCCCAAAATAGTGTGAATAAATTAAAAATTAAGTTCTTTGTAGATTTCAGAAGTAAAAATCTTGTTTTATAATTATGTTCCAGTTACAGGGTTTCCCCCAGAATAGAGGCTAAGCCCGGTGGTAGGTGGCCGTTCACCGGCCGATCGCTAACTGACCGTGATTTAGTAAAAAAAATATGAAGTTGACAGAAGGTTGAAAATATGTCTATTTATTATGTGATATTATAAGATATTTGTGCCAAATATTTACACAACTACAGTTTTACAAAAATAAACTTTTGAAATACTTTTTTTAAAGAAAAATACAATTAAAATAAATACAAATTGTTTGCACCTAATTTGAATCCTAATTTAAGTCACATTTACAAATAAATTTAAATAACATAAATGAAAAAGTGCAAACAAAGCACCAACATACGTCTCACTTCCAGGCCAATGAATAACAACAGAGAACTCTGACAAACAGACAGATGCTGTACTGTACTGTGCTTTTTGTGGCACAGGCTGCATGTTGGATCACTACATGGAACAACAAAACAAAAAATATCTAATGCTGAATTTAATAGCATCATTTTACTGGTAAACAAGGATAATATTTTCACTAAGCACAAAACACGCTTACCATATTCGGTCTTGTAAAGCCACCCGTAAGTCCATCACAGGGCCACACAAGCCATTTTTCAATTTGCACTCCCAGCATGACTTTCTTTGCCCTACTTCAAACTGTCTCAGTTCTACATGGTCTCGGTAGTTTTCCATAACTGAATATTGCCTTGATGTGAGCAGGTCCTCATACTACCAACTGGTAAATAAGTGAAATAAAGTCACAAAACACTCACAATCACCTGCCAAGGCTTCCAAAAATGCTGTTAATGGTGTACCCTGCTTCTCACACAATGATTGCTGGAAATAGAAACCAGCTCTCCTGTGACCCTGCATGTAGAAGTGGAAAAAAAATGGATTGCTGATGAATAAAAGAGGAAAAAGAGAAGTTGTAGAGAGTTAAGGCCTCAGTGGTGCCAATAGTCATCTGAGGCTGGGGGCTGTGAAACCCACACTGATAGAGTGGCTCCCACAGATCCCAGAAACACACTCAGAGATCTCTGTCCAGAAGAGGGCAGTCCTAAGAACAGTTAAGCTACTGCGCAGAACCCTCACGATCCTGGCCTCGGGTAGAGGACTTGAACATGAAGAGAAAGTGCAACTACACATAGGTTGAGCTAAGAGTGTTTTTTAGTTGATAAATACATGTACAATATATAATAATTATTTTTGGCACATAAACAATATATGTATGCAGTCCATGATGGCAAATACAGTCAATTTGTCAATATCTACAAAACACATTGGTAAATATGTTTAGATGCTACTGAGGGATCCCAAAAGTACAAAACCACAATTTACTCAATGAGTGTTTCATGTGGATGAGATATTACTCTTTGTTGTTAAACCATACCCATAATTCTTTCTGATTATAGCATCAATCTGAGCTCTGAAACAGCTTTCCTCTGAACACAATATTGCTGATGTGTTCATGTTATAAATTACAGGTTTATATGTACTGATGAGTGTTTACTGTTAAATTATTATCTTGCTGCATCCTGTGCTGTACTCTCTTTTCTCAATGAAGGTACAAAAAATGTTCTCTCTGCCTAATCCTTGTACCCCTTCCTATGCTCTTAGAGGAATGCACAATGAAAAAAGTAATATCAACAACTGACAGTTTAAAGCATCATCTTGCTAAAATATATAGCAACACAATGCAGCTGTGACTATTATTATTGCCCTCTGCTGAACGCAAAAAGGCAATAATGTTTTTGCCTGTTTCTGTGCATGTATGTTTATTTGCCTGTCGTATTAGCAAAATATTTCATGAACCACTTGGCAGATTTGATTAAACTAAGAAAGAACACTGGATGTCAATCCAATTCAGTGTTTCCCCTAAGTTTCTGGATTGTGGGAGAGGGGGAATCAAAAAGACAAAGAAATAAAGATTGTTTTGTTTTTTTTAACAGCAATAACTTTAGCATTCATTCTTGTACAGCCAGCGGTAGTATTTCCACTCTAACAGCCAAGCTAGGTCAAAACAAGTCAGCTGGTGGTGACTGCACTTAACTTGGACCTGGAGTAGGAGAACTAATCTGGCTGCTATTGTTGCAATGTTTACTGAGAGAGCATTTAAAAACTGCAAAATAAATAAATGTGGGGTAGGGTTTTTGTGCAACATATTTCCTAGTGCAAGTTATCTCTCTGCTAGTGAGAGTTTCATTGCACGTTAGACGTGTCTGTACTCTAATGATGATGCTCTAAACACATTAGCACATGCATATACATCATGGAGCATAAACATCACTTTGTTGCATTCAGTACAGTGTTAAACTTTAGAGTCAAAAATCCAGGGAAAGTCAGGGTCGTGGCACAGAGGAAGGGGTTGAGAGTGTGGGTGGATGATGATGTAAGCAGCATGATGTAAAAATGGCTATAGCACAAGCATTTTAACAGATATTGAGCTAAACATTATTTTGGTAGTAACTGAGAATCATTTCCAACACATTGTGAGACCATGGCAGCTGGTGGTGATATTGGGTAGTAGGCTAATCAAGAAAATACCCAACACAAAATTGCTCTAACTCTATCAGTCTTACAGATATTGAGCTATAATTTGGTGTAATTGTAGCTGAGAGTCATCCTCAACCAGGGGTGGAAATCAGCACCCGCCACCGGCCAAATGTGGGTAAATATTTGAAGTGGCGGGTGAATTTGATCAACACACACACCACTGTGGCAGGTTGGCAATTTGAACAGAAAAGGTGTTATTTGTCCTCCTGACATATAGGGGGCAGTAATGTGCTCGAGTTGCTGCTAAATGCAAGAAGGAGAAAAGTTTAGCAGACACTCTTTACCAGTTGGTGGCGGTATTGATTCCTTCAGTTGTTTACCAACCACCAATAAAAATCAAGAAGAAGAAGAAACAATTTGAGGAGTAGCAT
>NC_051441.1:22647163-22649033 GCF_001649575.2 Kryptolebias marmoratus
AAATGGCTTAAAATAAAGAAATAAAATAAGAAAAATCTAGTTATTTCCATGCAGTGTCCAGAAAGAGGTGTTGTTGCCTTGTAGGGCACCACAACTGCTTCCACCCACCTCCATCATCATCATCAGATGAAATAACTTTTTGTCACAACAAAAAATAGTGGCTGGTAAAATATTTGAGTGGCTGGTAAAAAATTTTGTCCACCAGCCATCCTCAACACATATTTCAAGTGCTAACAGATGTTGCTAAATTCCATGAGATTGTGTATAACCTCATTTATAAGGTTTGACCAAAATGGCTACAACTCTGTCTCTTTTTATCATAATCATAATAATAATTATCATCATGATCATGATTATGGGGGTGGTAGTGGCCCATGAGGTATAGGTTTGCTGGTTCAAAACCCCACTCAGTTTGTCTTAGCCATTGTGTCCTTGGGCAAGACACTTCACCTGCCTTGCCTAATGGTGGTGGTCAGAGGGTGAATGACTGACAGTGGTGTAAATCGCTTTGGTGTCCTTGGACTAGATGAAGCGCGATACAAGTGCAAGCCATTTACCATTTTTACTATGATCTTAGTCTAAAACTCTGCCATAAAAGGAGGTTGGAGATATGCATTATTTAAAGAAATTCAAGGTCTTTAAATACATAAGCAGTGGTTTTGCTCTCTCTTTAACAATTAACATGCTTGCTGGGTTTTCAGTAAGCAGTTCTATCAGCAAACACTACAGAGATATGTTTGGACCATCGACAAAAATAAATATGGTTAAAGTGTCTCAGATTCTTCCCTTTGTTCAAAATTAAAGCCAAAATGTTTGTTTTGTGTGTGTCTGAGCCAAAAGTTGTGCACTTGGGATGTTGGGCTGTACCCTTGATCTGAAAGTCCTGCCTACTAACCCTCCCTGCTTGCTGACCGATTTTGACACTGTCAGTCACAGTGTATCTTGACACTTTTTTAGGCATCAAATATGAATTGAAACTAAATGTGTTAAAAATGCATATTTGAACATTCAGCAGCAAGATATGGGCTACTCAACTAAAATTAACACTTGAAAATAACTATCTGGCATTTTTACCATTTTTCAGTCAGGAAAATGTCTGATTAATTTACATGGAGGGGCAAGGCTTAAAAATTGTACTATAGTCAGCCTAGTAGGGAGCCCTCATCCACAATGGCTTCAACTTCTGGCTTACTAGTTATAGTGTAAAACAAGTAAAACATGCAAGATGGTGGCACTCAAGGACCAGGATTGCCTGCCCCTGCTCTAGAACTTCTCTATTTCCTCTTGCAGCCCTTGGAATTTCTCCAGCTTTCCTTTTCCTGATTTTAAAGTACTTGGGATTGCTATAACTATCACCACTGCCATTGTTTTTTTTTTGTTGACCATCACAATGTCTACAGCTGGTTAGCCATCACCTGTTTGTTAGTCTGGATCTGGAAGCCCCGCAATAGCTTAGCCCTCCTCTTCAACATTGGGTTTCTGCTGCCTGAGACATTCACTTTGTCAGGAACGGTGGAGACTGAGGCGAATCCAGAATGCAGACTCATAGTAAGGGAAAAAGAACTAATTTATTAAACTAGAGAATAAACAAAAACAAAAATGCTGACGTGGCAGCAAACAAACAAAACCTAAATTTAAATACAAACATGGAACCGACAGAAACCAGGAACACAGCACGAGGGCAACTAAACAGACTACATCAAACAATAGACAACTAACACAGACAATGAACCAGCAACTAGTGGGAGAAATGACCGGGTATTTGAGTACTGAGGATAACGAGGTGAGTGGGAACAGGTGGAGTGATTACAGAGTCGGGACAGGTGTAGATGGGCGTGGTTAACAGGCAAGTGAGTGACTGGGGAAGGGT
>NC_051441.1:22649616-22662490 GCF_001649575.2 Kryptolebias marmoratus
ATATATATATATATATATATATATATATATATATATATATATATATATACATACAGCATGTGTTGCCTTCATTATAAGGCTTATGTAAGGCTTTTAATTTTTTGCGGCTCCAGACATATTTGTTTTTGTTTTTTTGGTCCAATATGGCTCTTTCAACATTTTGGGTTGCCGACCCCTGACTTAGCAGTTCATTATTGGGAGCTTTTTTTTCTGATGAACTCCAGGATCTTAGTTGTTTCAACCTGTATCGTGGCTTTTGTACTAGTCTACCCCTCTCCCTTCTTTCTCTTAGTTTACTTTCTCAGGGTGCTGCACTTGGGATGAAACCCTCCATTCATTATGAGGAGCTTTTGTGTCTTTATGTCAGAGGCTTTTATGTCCTCCTTTGGTCAGTCTATTATACCAGTGGAGTGTCTGATGACTGGCAAAGCATACAGTGCTTGTAAAAAGTATTTACCTACTTAGATGTATTTCCCCTTTCTGGCTATTATAAATCAGTCACGGTCAATATAAATTGGCCTTTTGGACAAAAAAACAAAACAAAAACAACAACAACAAAAAGTTTTTAATGACAAAGTGAAAACTGACTTTTAGAAAGTAATGCTAATTAAACAAAAATATAAGTGATTGCATAAATCTTCACCCCTTTTAAAGTGACTGTCCTAATTTAACAGAGGTCCAGCCACTTGTTGCTAGTAGTCTCACAACTAGTGAATGGGAATCACCTGAGGGCAGTGGATGTGCCTCAGTAATTGCAGTATAAAAACACCTGTGTCAATTCAAATGTCTATTCATTGATTATGTGGTAATCCTTGCTACCATTACACCATGAAGACAAAAGAACACTTCAAGCAAATGATTTTTGAAAACTACAAGTCAGGGGATGGACACAAAAGGATTTCCAAGGTCCCTAACATGCCCAAGAGTTCTGTTAAATCCATCATAAAGAAATGGAAGGAATATGGGACATATTTAAATCTACCAAGAGCAGGCTGTCCTCACAAACTGAGTGACCCTTCAACAAGGAGAATAGTGAGAGAGGCCACCAAGACACCTGTGAGCTCTGAAGGAGTTCCAAGCTTCAGCAGGTGAGATGGGAGAGACTGAGCTACAGCTGTTACCTGGGTTCTTCAGCAGTCTGAGCTTTATGGGAGAGTGGCAAACAGAAAACCACCGTTGAAGAATCACTTATGTTACATGACATACTTTTAGTTCATTGGTATTACTTTCAAGGAGAGTAGTGAGGAATGTGATATCATTTTGACATTAAATTATTTTTTTATTTATTTTTGTAAAGGCCAGTTCATATTGACCATGACTGATTTATAATAGCAATAAAATGGTAAAACATCCAAGGCGGTAAATACATTTTCTAGGCACAATATGTTTCTGTGTTTCTTGCCTGCAGAATGCTGCTTCATTTAGCATTTCTTAAAAAATAAGCAACAAATTATGTTCCTTATCAACCTAATAACACATCTTTTTAGTTTCAAGTATGGGATGTATGTTCATCTTGAAGGTCAGGAGAGTTCATTGTGTCAATAATTACAATAAATAAAACACCCAACTTAAACGTTTCAGAAGAGAACATCCTTTCAGTTTCTTTTTCAGGCTAGTTTTTCCTTCCCTTTTGCTCAGATTAGAAACCTGTTTCCTGCCCAGTTGCTTGGTTCAAGGTTCTCAAATGTGTTTCCTGCACGAGAAAAGATTAGCTCACCATGTCTGGTTTGGCCTCCAATATGAACTCCCAAAACACATTCACAGAATGCACATAGATAGCAGAAGCTAGGGGATGCTAGAGGGTTTTCAGACTAAGATCATTTTATGTTGATAAATGATGAGGTTGTAGCCCTTTTGATCAAACCTTTAAAAAAAGATTACACACAATCTTGTGATACTGCAAGAGGTCATGATTTGAGTATGTGTTATGAATGGCTCTTGACTACTACCTACTTCAGTTTAGTATCTGTAAAACTGACTGAGTTATACTCATTTTTGTGTTAGCTTATGTGGTTTAGCTGTGGTGACCATCTTGAAATGGGTTGGCTCTAAATGTTAATCAGTTGTAGATGTACATCCAATGATTATTTTCTGGAAGATTCTTTAAAACCTGTTAAGTGGTTCATGAGATAGTTTGCTAACAGACAAAGTTAACTCCAAAAAGTTAAACAAGATCATGTAGCAAAGTACAAACAGATCAGTGGAAACATGACATGACAGCAGTGTAAATAATTATAGATTCCAGATTTGTTAGGAATAAAACATCTTCCAAACTCTGTAACTGAAAGCCACACAGGTCAAAGAGCTGTGCTCCAGTTTCACTAAGAGACATTTGATATCTAAATGATTTACTTCACAACATGTTTAGGCAATACTTAAATGGGAGGAAAATGTTTTGATTAAGAGATTTTGAGTCAGAGAGTCAAATTTCTATGACCATAAAGCTAAACATTTTCAACACAACACCAATCAAACAGTTTTTTTGTTGAAAAACCATTAAAGCTGTTTGTAGTGGCAATTGTTTGTTAAACCAAACATCCTATTTTTCCTTGAAATTCAATCCATGAGCCATTGCTGCACTGTGGTGATGTTTTGTACACAGGCAAAAGAAGTCCAATGTCCAAAACTTGAAGGTTGTGTTTGTTATGGTTTATTTTCTCCAGTTTGACAAGCACTTAACAAAGGTCAGTCTTTCCAATTGTTTCCTGCTGCCTCTCCTGCATAGGTCAAATCATAGGTCCCACCCCGGTGCATGCTGGTCCCTACCAGTCCCTATTCTTATAGAAAATGGCCTCATGGTTCTTCCTATCTGTCGTGCAAATAACAAAAATCCAAACTAACAAAATTAAACAATTATTAACCTACCTACAAATAAAGCTTTTAAACAATATAAATATAAAAAATATAAAGTAAACTAAAAACATTTTTTTCAAAGTAATAAAAATAAAGAATGAATAACTCCAACACTGTTTTTGTTAAAATAAACCAGTTTTAGTCTTTTGAAGATGAGTCTGTGCTCTGGGTTCATTTCCCTCATTCATAATAATATATCACATATCAGCAGTACATGCTTTTCTAACCTCAGTAAAATTTAGTGCCATGTAGAAACTACCTTCTGTGGTTATGCAGAAACAAACTTTTGACTAAATAAAAGTCAGTAATAGTTAGTAAAAATTTATTGATGAATATTTATCCTAAGCATTGAAATATGAATCACATTCAGTCAAAAAAAACATTTGCTGATTCTTTTTGGCAATATCTTTTCACATTATTCAGTGTAAATGACTTAATAAAAAATCTTAAAGTTTAAAATGCTGTCATAGTTTGGGTGTTTTTGTAACTCTTTGTTTTGTTTTGGTTATCTGTTGGTTTCCTGTGTTCATGTCTTCACCTCCCCAGTATTTTTCCAGTCCTCTCTGCCACGCCCATCTCCACCTGTCAGTAATTGTTTTCTCTCACCTGTGTCCACTTACCTTGTCATTCCTCAGATTTTAAAACCGGTCTCTTTCGCTTTACTCTCCACTGGATCATTTTGCTTGTTCCCGCCCATGCTACCACGTTCGCTCTCTTGCCTTGCCTCTCTTCGCTTTTTGTTTTGTTGTATTTTGGTTTGTTTGCTGCCACGCCAGCTTTTTGTTTTGTTAGAATTTAAGTTAATAAATAGTTTCCTTTTTAAATGATGAGTCTGCGTTCTGGGTTCACCTCCGTCTCCCCCCCTTTTTACAAATGCTTTAATTTATTTAAATCAAGATGCATCTTGAAAATGAAAAGGGTTTTGCCAACATAAATCAAAAGAAAGTCATAAAAGGTGCTTGTTTTCAGAGTCTCTCATTTAGAAAAATGGCATAAATTTTAAACTAATAATCAAAGATCAAAAAAATTAGGAGGGTCTCTTCTGCATTTTCCATGATCACTCGGTAGTATAACGTATCCTGTGCCAAGCACATGAACGCCAACAAGGCAGTAAACAGCAAATATGGATACTGTGGGGGTGAAATAGTTCAGTGCATTGCAGTTAATTGTGTAAATGGACCCAAAACTACAACAGCTTCGTCATTCTTCAGCTTCCCAAAGGAAAAGAAAGTTTAATGGATGTCGTTAGTTTAGCTCCAGGTGAAAATTACAACCCAAAGTCTGGTGACTGACTGTACAGTTAATGTTTTTAAGAGGACCACCTGAAATACAAACCGTCAATAGAAGAATAACTGCCTGTCAGACTGGCACCAGCAGTCTGTTGTTGTCTAGATGGGAAACTCCTTGAAGACTGTGTGACATCATTGTAAATTGTCAAACCAGTATCCTTGTTCACAAAACTAACAAACATAAAGAGTTATTTCCAATAGTTCGTGTCAAAATTTTAAACTGATTTTGCACGATCAGTTAGCGCTCAGACTGTAAGTTGGGAATCAGTGTCAACTACTATATAACACTAAATTTTAGCTAAATATTTGTAAGACTCACTGAGTTATAGTGGTAGTCATCTTGAATTGGGTTGACTTGAAACCCTAAACAGCTGCAGATGTCACCCCAATGATTTATTTCTGCAGGTTTTATTAACATCTGTTATGTGATTCATGACATATTTGCTAAAGTTTCAGACAAATATACACACAAAAGCAAGACTCTTAAGGCTTCACCTCTGCTTTTGAGGAATAAATAAATAAAGTGGGGCAGAGTCCAGGTTTAAAGCTGGTGTACAACCTGTGTAGGCCCATTTTGTTTATGCTGACACTAAAGCAAAAATTTTGCCTTGACACTATACAGAATCAGCAGCAACACTTTAGTTGGTTGGTCAGATTTAAAAAAAAGACCCATTTAGGTTAATATTTTTTAATCAGAGGTATTTGCAAATCTGTGTAATTAGGGATGCCAATTCATAAGTACTGAAGAACTCATTATTACTCATTACATTTATTATTCTATGAATTTTTGATTCAATAAAAAATACATCCAAGCATGTCTCAATCACACAGCATAAAATTCTCAATAAACTGTAAACAAACAAACAAACAAAAAAAAACCCAAAGACAACAATGGGATTTTGTTTAAACAAAAGGCCAGCTTATTATACTTGAATCTTTGTGTGAACATATCATTGAATCTAAGTACATCAAGCAGACACCCTCAGTCAGCTAGGATCTAATATGTTTAAAATTATGGACATTAAATTTCACTGCATTTATGACCTTTTTGAGAAGTCTTTTAAAATTCAGTCTCGAGTCTAAAGTCCCTCCTACACATTTGAACTTGTTCATAATCTGCAGTTTTTCATTACCCATAAACAAATTCAGGATGGTTTCCAGAGCCATTGACCTTAGAAAATACACAAATTCAGTCAGTTTTACAGATATTGAGCTAAAATTTGGTGTGGCTGAGAATTAGTGTCAACACATACTCTAAGTACTTTGTTCACACTGTGTCATGATGTGGAGTGACGAAGGCGAACCCAGAGCGCAGACTCATTTTAAAGAAAGAAAAACTAATTTATTAAACTAAGAAAACGAACAAAAACAAAAAGCTGACGTGGCAGCAAACAGATAAGAACTAAATAAAAATACATAAATGGAACAGAACTCAGAAAACCAGGAACACAGAGCGAAGCAAACAAGAGAGACAAACATCAAACAAACCTTAGACAATGGACCAGCGAGGTATGGAGAGAAATGACCGGGTTTTAAAGACTGGGGATAACGAGGTGAGTGGGAACAGGTGAACTGATTGCTGAGTCGGGACAGGTGAAGATGGGCGTGGCTGACAGAGAAATGAATGACTGGGGGAGAATGAACATGAACATGAACATGAGACAAAAATAACCAAAACGAATGAACAAAAAACCGACTAGTCAAAAGACCAGGGTAACAAAACAAAAATATGGCCGAAAAAACTACTGATTAGGCGGGCGACAAAAGCTCTGGAGGGCGGCCTGAACGCCGTCCTCGGCGGAGCCAGAGTTCGGGAGGGCGACCCGGGCGCCGTCCTCGGCGCAACAGGCGAGAGCCGGGCTGACGTAGACCAAGCAGGCGAGAGCCGGGTGGACAGGGCGCAGCGCGAACCTCTCGACGTGGCAGAGCCGAGCGAAGAACAAATGTCTTTGCAAACTGAATATGATCCAATCACATCACAGCACACCACTAAACTAACTAAAGTTGAAACAGGTGCAGGAGTAACATCTGACCCACTGGAAATGACTAAAACATCTGTGCAATTTAATAGCAGTTGTACACATCTGATTGCTTTAAAAAAAAAAAAAAAATATATATATATATATATATATATATATATGCTCTAAAAAAATGAGCAGCTGGTTTCCTGTGAAAAGCTGTGATGAAACACCACCAGCTCTGCTGAAAGTTTTATCAGCGAAATAAAACAGCTTGATATTTATTTCAGATTTTGATGGAGACCAGCAAGAAGATTTAAAAATGAGTAGGTTTTCTTTTAGATCTATATAAATGTGCAAATGAACACTGGTAGTATATTTGTATTGTCATCTAACAGTTGCTGTTGGAACAGTTAGATAAACTAACCAGGAAACTATTTTCTTCTTGTACCAGGAAATGCATCATCCTCTGACACGACACACACACACACACACACACACACAGTGTCACACCCCTTGTCACAGAGACACTGATATCCTGCTCACTTGTACATGTGTGTCACTGCCAACAGCTGTGTCTCTACGTCAGGTAACAAACAACTCTCTCCTTCCTGTTTTAGCCCCGTTAAACTGTTTTTACCTCGTTGGTAGTCGTCTGTGAGATGGATTCTTTTCACATGCTGTTGTAATCTAATACAGTTATAGTTTCTTTGTTGTCACCTCAGATCTGACTGCCCAAAAAAACATTTCACAGTATTGAGTTTACTTAGCGCAGGAAACAGTATTTTGAATAATTCGCAACTTTTTATACATTTTATGGCTGTTATGAGCAAAAGTTTATTTATAGTGATGATATTTAGCTGTAGGATGAATCTAACATCATTTAGACATCAAGGGTAAGCTTATATTTGATATATTTGATTTATATCAGAAAAAATGTTGTTGGTAATTACTAAAGTATGAATTGACCTAATTTTTCTTTAGATTATTTTTCTGAAGAATCTATACTTTGAAGTACTAGACAATGTCTTGTATCATATAGTATTACTACACTATAACCGCTTGTTACTAATATATAATTAAAAAACTGAATAAAGAGTAAAAAATGGAAACAAAACTTAAAAACCATTCAAATTAATGGCCTGGCATTCCCTGAAAGAATGCATATCACCTTCCACCCGTCATGCCAAAGTTTTAGAGTAAGACCATCATGATGATCAAAGATGTTTAGTCAAACCTTTTAAATTACGTTAGGCGAGATCTGAGATCTGATACGGTCAAAAATTGCGAGATGTGTTAGCACTCAGAATGTGTTGTGAAAGACTCAGCTTCAATCACAACAAGGTTTAGCTCAATATCTGTAAAACTGAATTATAGCCACTTTTGTGTTGGCTAATGTTTATTAGCTGTGGTGGCCATCTTGAATTAAGTTGGGCTCCAAATTTTAGATGTGAGATCAGATCACTTTCTGACAATAAAACCTGTCCAGTGATTCATGAGATATTTTGCTAACGAACTGACAGAGTTGACTCCAGTAGTCAACATTGTTGGTTTTTTAAGGATTTTCTCGCTCTGGTAATAAACAAAACCTTTGCATATTTACAAAACACTATTCCCTTGTGGGCAGGGCCTGAGAGCACTGCAGCATCATGATTGATTTCACAATAAAGCAGGTTTTTCAAATGTGCCACGATCTAGCTGTGTTCTTCCATCCATTGTGAGCAATGGCACACAATTTGTTAAGCTTTAGAGGTTAAGCTTCCAATGCGGATGAAAATGGGGAATGAAACATAAAAATTCAGAAATTTACCTCACTCGAATGACTTTTCACTTGTTTTTGTTTTGCAACTTATCCCCAAGTGAGGATTTCAGTATGATCTAAACTTGCTGTAACTGAAATCACCTACATATTTATTTATTATTGAACTGACACAGAATCATGACCTTTTTGGGGTTTTTTGCAAACTTTTGTACAATATGGGTAAATTCTAGAAAGAAAGAAAAAAATCCCAATCTGAAATAAACAAATTAAAAATCAAGGTAATCTCAAACATATTAAGTTTATGGGATAGTTTAGTATTTTAATAATTTCATTTTCTTATTAGGTAGAATGTTTAATTGAACATTGAAAGTGCATGACGAATGGATTTTAATTATCCATGTCATTCTACAAAAATGATCCTAATCCCAGTTAATTTGAGACTTTTTTTTAGGCACAAAACAGATAAACAAGAGTTGTCTTGTGAAAATGTGATTTAAATATAATCTTCACCATACATAATATGAAATCTGAGAACCAATAGTAGTAGTTGCTGTTTACCTGATGGGTTGTATTTATAGTACCATTTAGATTAATTTGATGTAGATTGACGTGGAAGGATTTTTCCAGTAGAACTGCACTGTTCTGTATCACTTTGTTTTACTACCCATTTATTGGAAATTTGATTTGTTAGGCTGATGACTTTTAAGAGTGTCAGTTTTAGTTTCTTTCAGTTCTGCTATTGCTGTTTTGTAATGATTTTCAGAAGTGTGAATACACTTCCGCCTTTAGCTTCTGTTACCTCTTTTTTGAAACTTTCTGCCTTTTCCTGATCTTTTAGATTGAGACCAGATAATCATCCCTTGGAACATAATGTGATTTGGTATTTTCATCAGATAGAGTTGATTGAGATTTTTTAGTATTTTCAATTTGGGCAAAAAAATGATAGGTATCATAGAGAGTCAGTTGGTGCAATAAGATTAAAGAGACCCCAACTCCACACTAGAAACCACTCAACATTGACTTGTCAAAACCAAAACTTGGTTTCTTCACACTTGCTGCATGGTCTGGCCATAATTTTGTTTTGTTCTTGGTTTTAAAGGTCACACCACTGCCAGTTTGACACACTTACTGTGGGCTACGTGTTACCATTTCTGAAATCACATTTGCTCCAGGAAGTGTAGTAAAGCAGGCCTGCTAAGCTCTTTGAGCATGGGTTCCAAAGATACATAATGCAGAATTAACGGCCTAGCATTCCTTGAAGGAATGAATATCACTCGCTGTCTTTCATGCCAGAGTTTTAGACTAAGACACCACACCAAATATTAGGTCAGTGGGTGAAGTTAATTGAGGTATAGCCATTTTTGTGTTTTTGAAGGTCAATTCACTGTGGCAGCCATCTTGAATTGTGTTGACTTCAAAAGTTAGTTGTAGATGAACATCAGATGATTACTGTCTGCAAGTTTTATTCAAATTTAAACAATAGTTTATGAGATGTTTTGGTAACCAACAGACGCATGACTCACACACAGACAGGCTAAAACATTATTGCTCCTTTTTTTAATGGCCTTGGGTAACACGTTCATAAGACTTCTCCAGATCCACAAATCACATGTAGACTGGAGAGTCAAATTCCCATGACCCCCCAAAAGCAACCCTTCAAGGGTAAATAACTGGTCCACTGTTCCATGACTAGGATGAAAGCCATGCTGCTCCTCCTGAATCTGAGGTTGGACAATCAGTCACAGGCTCCCTGCAAACACCCTGAAGTAAACCTTTCTAGGGAGGCTGAGAAGTGTCCCTTGAAAGTTGGAACTTACTCTCCAGTCCTATGTTTTTGAAAAGACTGGTTAACTAAATGATCCTCTTAATAGCTACTTTTTAGAGCTTTTTTTTCAAATACACTTTATATTATGTTTAAAATTCACAGTGCACCTCCAACAATATGGTGGCTATTCTTATACTCCGTGGTGAGTAATGCATAACATCAGTGTATCTTGATCATAGAGCAACTTTGAGTTGTCAGTGTGTGCTGGTGTAGACCCAGTCACCCATAACATGGTTATCCTATCAAGTTGGATCAAAAGCAACTGGATTTCTTTTTTGAATTCTTGAAGATGTGTGGCGTCTCATCAGTCAAAAGAAGTCCAATTACTTTTGATTCAGCTTCCTAGGATTGTTATCTGTGTGGTGGCTGATGCCCTGCACCTTCATCTGACTCCGACTGACAGCTCAGTCCCTGCTGGGTAAATGATCCTGACGGGGGAGGAGGGCGTAGTCCTTCCCCTCTCAGGGATTAGTGGAAGCTCCTTGGCCCATTTACATGTGAATAGATCCTAGGACTGCAGTCCAACTGCACCCCCTCCCTCTCTCCCTCTCTGTCCCTCAACCTTTCTTCACTCTGCTTCTGACATCAGGGAGAACCAAAGAGAGGGAAAAGCAGGGAAAGAAAAGAAGTGCATCACTGTTACCAAAAACAAACTTTAGGAAGTTTGTTTACGAAGTGGTCTTTAGAGGTATTTGCTGCCAAACACGGTGTCAGAACTGACTTTTGTGGATGAAAGGTAAGAAGTGTTCTTTCCTTAATTTTCTTTAGTTTTGTTTCCCTCCTCGTGGACATTCGTTAAATCCCCCCACAAGGGGGTTAAGTAATGTCCCATGCTCTGTCTTGCAGCCTAACAATGCAAGCAGATGGGACTGGTCTACTTTGGCAGTCTGAATGGGGGTGGGGGAGTTGGAAGGCCTCTACTTGTTTCATACAAACTGTTAAATGTTACAGGTCGTCAAAGTCCGTGCTCTTTCATAGGATTGGAATTTACTGTGGGCTGAAAAAAAATCTATTTCATCCTATTAAAACTCAAATGTTTGTTGTGTCCATCATTTAAAAAAAAACGTTTATTTATGTTCCTTCTCTGTATTGTATTTACATATTACTTTTGTTACTTTGTGAAGCTAATAATTTGGTCTTATCCCTATATGGTTTAATTCTTCTTGTGATATGATCACATATTCCTTGAGTCTAAAAAGGGTGTCATCAGCTATTTTTTTTACCAACATTACATAAACATCTCTAGTTTACAGCCTAGTGACTGACAGCTCTGGTTCAAAACTGACTTTCTGAGATTATCTGAGATTGATGATTATTTTAAAGATAATTGGAAAACAACAAGTGAAGAGTAATTTTTTTCTTTTGATTTTGACTTTTTGTACATAATGTCAACACAAGTCAGCACCTTCCCCTTTGGGTAGTAATGCTTTTATCTGTCTATGCGTATGTTTGTGCACTTGTTCGTTTGTCTATCGTGTTGGCAAAATTTCTCATGAACCTCTGGACAAGTTTTTTTGAAACTCTCAGAAGAGTAGTCATTCTCCAATGAGATAATTGGAGGTTTGATTCTACCAGTATGCCACAAGCTGAAGTGTCCCTGGTAAAAACACTGAACCCCTCACTGTCTCCGTTGTGCCCAATCAGTGTATGAATGTGATTTAAAGTACTGATTAGACTGTATAATGATCTATTCAGATTACCTTTGTAGTGATGTAGTGGAGTGTTGTGTGGATAGGTAAATGAAGGCATAGATTGTGTTATAAAGGGCTTTGAGTGGGCTGGTTGGCTAGAAAGGTGCTGTATAAGTATAGTCCATTTTCAACTAGTCAACTTTTGGAGTCAACCCAATTTAAGATGAACAACAAAGCTAATTAACTTTCGTAAACAGAAATTATTTTAACTGTCAATTTAACAGATATTGAGCTACTATGATACGAGCTGTTAGGTCCTTAAATGACCGCTGTCAGAGCTTGGTCTGCATTGCCGGCAGTAAGTCGGACTCGTTTCCGGTGAGAATTGGACTCCCTAATTCTGTTCATAACGTTTATGGACAGAATTTCTGGGCGCAGCCAAGGTGTTGAGGGGATCCATTTTGGTGGCCTTAGGATTGCGTCTCTGCTTTTTGCAGATGATGTGGTCCTACTGGCTTCATCAGACCGTGATCTACAGCTCTCACTGGAGCGGTTCGCAGCCGAGTGTGAAACGGCCGGGATGAGGATCAGTGCCTCCAAATCCGAGGCCATGGTCTTGAGCCGGAAAAGGGTAGAGTGCCTTCTCCTGGTCGGGGAGGATGTCCTGCCCCAAGTGGAGGAGTTTAAGTATCTCGGGGTCTTGTTCACGAATGAGGGAAAAATGGAGCGGGAGATCGACAGGCGGATTGGTGCAGCGTCTGCAGTGAAGCAGGAGCTGTACCGGTCTGTCGTGGTGAAGAGAGAGCTGAGTCAAAAAGCGAAGCTCTCGATTTACCGGTCGATCTACGTTCCTACCCTCATCTATGGTCCCGAGCTTTGGGTAGTGACTGAAAGAACGAGATCGCGAACACAAGTGGCTGAAATGAGTTTCCTCCGCAGGGTGTCTGGGCTCTCCCTTAGAGATAGGGTGAGAAGCTCGGTCTTCCGTGAGGGACTCAGAGTAGAGCCGCTGCTTCTCCACGTTGAGGAGCCAGTTTGAGTGGCTTGGGCATCTTGTTAGGATGCCCCCCGGACGCCTCCCTGGTGAGGTGTTCCGGGCATGTCCCACCGGGAGGAGGCCCAGAGGAAGACCCAGGACACGCTGGAGGGACTATGTTTCTTGGCTGGCCTGGGAAGCCAGCTTACACGGGCTCTAAAGGTCTCAGCTCCACTCTACTCCGTTTGCTTTGCGCGCATTTCCATCAGCATTTTTTCGAGGTCAGTCCCTGCTTTTTTGGTCCCTGCTTCAGAGTAGGGCCAGCCGGGCCGGCCCTGCTTCGTGGGCGGCGCAAGCTTAGCTCCTGTTCACTCATTGGTCATGGGTGTGACCAGATGCAAGCATAAAGAGCGAAGGTAGGAATATAAATAACAGCGTTAGCTTACCCTGCAATGTTTATGCCGTCTGTCCCCCAGCTGAAGGCGCTGTAAAGCCTGAAATCTCCGGCAGATAACAGCTGTCCTACTCCGTGCAACAATCGCAGCATCCAGAGCATTTCTTCCACTGCGCCTCTCTTCCT
>NC_051441.1:22663366-22669235 GCF_001649575.2 Kryptolebias marmoratus
CTCTCTGTTCTTCTCCATCAACATCCTCAAAGCAAAGATGGCATCTGTGGAGCTCTTTCTTGGCATAAAACCATCCTGCTGCTCACAAATAGTCACTTCTTGTCTAAGTCTAGCTTCCACCACTCTCTCCCAGGTCTTCATTATGTGGCTCACCAACTTAATTCCCCTGTAGTTGCTACAACTCTGTACATCACCCTTATTCTTAAAAATTGCCACCAGCACACTTCTCCTCCATTCCTCAGTTATTTTCTCACTCTCAAAAATGCCATTGAAAAAATGGAGTCAAAAATCTCACTGCCATCTCTCCTAGACATTTCCATACCTCCACTGGTATGTCATCAGATCCAAGTGCCTTCTCCTTCTTCGTCTTCTTCAAAGCTTTACAAACTTCATCCACATTATTATTTTCCATTTCCTGGTCCACAATTTCTAAGGCTCCTACTCTTCTTTCCCTTTTATTCTCTTCATTCATTAGCTCATCAAATTACTCCTTCCATCGTAATGGTATCCATGGTAATTTTTGACCATTCTTCCAGAAACTCATTTGTGAGGTCAGACACTGATGTTGGATGAGAAGGCCAGGCTCACAGTCTCTGCTCTAATTCATCCCAAAGTTGTTTTATTGGCTGGAGGTCAGGACTCTATGCAGGCCAGTCAAGTTCTTCCATACCAAACTCACTCATCCATGTCTTTATAGACCTTGCTTTGTGCCCTGGTGCACAGTCATGTTAGAACAGGAAGGGGCCATCCCAAACTGTTCCCACAAAGTTAGGAGCATGGAATTGTCCAAAATGTCTTGGTATGCTGAAGCAGTCAGAGTTCTTTTCACTGGAACTAAGGGGCCAAGCACACAACCCCACACCATAATCCCCCTTCCACCAAACTTTACACTTGGTGCAATGCAGTCAGACAAGTACCGTTCTCCTGGCAACTCAGACTTGTTCATCAGATTGCCAGATTGAGAAGCGCGATTTGTCACTCCAGAGAACACGCCTCCACTGCTCTAAACTCCAGTGGTGGTGTGCTTTACACCACTACATCCAACACTTTGCATTGCACTTGGTGATGTATGGCTTGGATGCAGCTGCTCGACCATGGAAACCCATTCCATGAAGCTCTCTGCGCACTGTTCTTGAGTTAATCTGAAGACCACATGAAGTTTGGAGGTCTGTAGTGACTGATTCTGCAGAAAGTTGGCGACCTCTTTGCACTATGTGCTTCAGCATCCACTGACCCTGCTCCATCAGTTTACATGGCCTACCACTTCATGGCTGAGTTGCTGTTATTCCCAGACACTTCCATTTTCTTATAATACAGCTGACAGATGACTGTGGAATATTTAGGAGCAAGGAACTTTCATAGCTGGATTCATTGCACAGGTGGCATCCTATCACAGTTGCACGCTGGAATTCACTGAGCTCCTGGGAGCGACCCATTCTTTCACAAATGTTTGTTAAAACAGTCTGCATGCCTAGGTGCTTAATTCTATACACCTGTGGTCATGGCAGTGATTGGAACATCTGATTCTGATAATTTGGATGGGTGAGCAAATACTTTTGACAATAAAATGTATCTAACCACTGTGGCTGTAGCAGTCCAGTCAACTAGAAGCTCTTTCTTACCAGCCAGAGCTCTTAACAGCTCCTTTCTGAACTCCTCACAACATTCTTCTGTCTGTAACTTCCACCATTTGTTCCTCTTCACCCTTTAATATTTTCCTGTACTTCACCACAGCAGTCATTCTACACACCACCACCTGATGCTGTCAGGCCATGCGCTCCCCTGGCACAACTTTACAGTCCACAGTCTCCCTCAGGTTACCTCTTCTACATAGAATGTAGTCTACTTGCATTCTCCTGCCTCTACTGGTGTAGGTCACCCTGTGTTCCTCCTACTTTTGGAAATAGGTGTGAAATGCAGTAATTTCCATCCTCTTGTCAAAATCCACCACCATCTGTCCTTCCTGGTTCCTTTCCTTGACACCAAACCTTCCCATCACCTCCTCATCTCCTCTGGTTCCTTCACCAACATGTCCATTCAGATCTGCTCTGATCACCACTCTCTCCTCCCTGGGAATACTCTCTATCACCTGATCAAGATCCGTCCAGAATTTCTCTTTCTCTTCTACTTTACATCCAACCTGTGGAGCATAACCACTGGGAGCATTCAATATCAGGCCTTTTACTTCTACCTTCAGACATATCACCCTTTGTGACACTCTTTTCATCTTGACTACATAACTTGGTAACTCCTCCTTCAGAACCACCTCTACTCCATTTGTCTTCCTATCCTCACCATGGTAAAACAGCTTAAACCCTGGCCCAATGCTGTGAGCCTTGCTGCCCTTCCACTTGGTCTCTTGCACCCATAGTACATCTACCTTCAGCCAGCTCTCTACCTTTACCTGTCATTGTCCTTACATTTAGAGTTTCTACCCTCAGTCATACACACTTGACTTTCCTCTTCTTCCTCTGTCTCCTGGCACGTTTCCCTCCTCGTGGTCTTCAACTAACAGTAGCACAATTTCCACCAGCACTCTCTTTGCCAACAGCCCCGCTGTTGGTGGATGTTAACTCGAGCCTCGACTGATCTGGTTTGGTGTCACTTGGTTGAACTTGCATTTTAGTTTTAGCAAAAGTGTTTTACACCGATGCCCACCAGATGACACAACCCTCACCATTTACATGAAAGATACACTGACTTGTGCTCCACAGTGGCTGGTTTGCCATCGCAGATTGTGTTAACTATAAAAATTAAAACTGGATGTGCAAATCTGAAAACTGGGACATGCTCTCTTTGACAAACTGGGGACAGTTTGATGGGCTATTTTGTTTGTTTGTGTGTGTAATTACCTGTTCTTCAGTAATTACCTGCTTAGAAATAAAAGCAACTGCTTTTTTTTGTTAACATATAACGTGTATGTTTGGTCAATTGGGAAAAAGCCTTTATTAATAAACAGACATTCTGATTGGATTTAAGGTACACAACTACTAAATCAAGATTACACCTACTTCATAATGTACCACAAGGATATAAAACTGAAATACAAAGACTCTGTAAGTTACATTCATATATAAGAATACATTCTAAAATCTATAATTAAATCCACAAAATTGTTCATAATAATATTAATACTCAACTTTAACTCAGATCAGTTACATTAAATTGAATGGTTACGATGTTCAGGCTGACAGTCAGGAGATCATGTGTGTCTGCTGAGTATTCATTAATTGACTCAGACGTTTACTCACCCTAAATATTAATGTCACTGGCCACGCAAAACATGGTGTCACACCTTGCCACCACAGCTAATTGAGTTTGCCTAACACAAAAATGTCTACAACTCAGTCACATTAACAGATATTGAGTTAACTCTGGCATAAAAGGTGGTAGGCTTCTTTCAAGGAATGCTAGATCTTTAATTCCTTCTCAGGGTTTTTAGTTAATTCAGTTAAAATCAGTTTATCTTCATAACACCACCTGTTTACAACTAAAGTCATCTCAAGGCACTTCACAAAAAAGTAACATGTCCAAATCACAGATCCAATTTCATTTAAACTATTAGTTCAAGGTAGTTATAATACGATAAAGTCAGAATCAATACATTACTAAATGTCATGAATCCCAGGCAGTGATTAAGAACAAAAATGTCCATTTCCAAAAAAAACTGTTATAAAAAACATAACAGATTCATCTATCTTTCATGCTTTTTTCTTTTTTGCATTTTCCATTTAGGATTGTCATGTTGACAATATTGTTAATGATCTCTGGAGTATAAAATAAATCAAACAATGATTCCATTTTGCCAATCCTGGTAGTGGCACATTGTGTGGGCTCCAGAATGAAGCTTTTGGCAACAGGAACATAGAGGGTAGACTCTGCGGGAAACCAGACTTGCCCACATTTTGAAATCCATTCTGTCGCAGTATCCTTTGTGTTCTCTCCACTCTCAGCCGAAAGGTCAGTTGAGGAAGAAGAGGAAGTAGAATGATCTAATTCTACTAAGTCAGCATCAGACTGTCTTACTGAGGATGTGGATATTTTACTTTCCTGTATCTCTGGGAGTTGCAAGCTGTAAAATTTCATTTAGAGGCTGTTCTACAGAGAAGCACCCTTTTATCTTGCCTTTTGGTTATCAAAGAAATTCAAACAGCTAGACTAGCCCTCCGGAGCACTGGGACATTTCCCAGTGGCCAGGCCTGCCCAGAGATTACCGAGGGGCTGAACCAAAGGCTTGATTCGGGTCGCGCTTGATTATTTTAAATAAACAATCCATGCAGTTTGTGCCAAATATTTACACAACTACAGTTTTACAAAAAGGCACTTTTGAAATACTTTTTTAAACAAAAATACAATTAAAATAAAATAAATGCTAATTGTTTGCACCTAATTTAAGTCCTAATTTAAGTCACATTTACAAATAAATTAAATGAAAATAAATGAAAAAGTGCAAACAAAGCACCAACACACGTCTCATTTCCAGGCCAATGAATAACAACAGAGAACTCTGACAAACAGACAGATGCTGTACTGTACTGTGCTTTTTGTGGCACAGGCTGCATGTTGGATCACTACATGGAACAACAAAACAAAACATATCTAATGCTGAATTTAATAGCATCATTTTATTGGTACACAGGATAATATTTTCACTAAGTGAAAACATGCTTACCATATTCAGTCTTGTAAAGCCATTTCGGCTCAGCTAACCATTTTTGGTTAAACCCGCTCATACCATGTTTATAACTGTGGCTCTGATGACGTGCTAACTCCAGGAAGCTGAAGGAGGCTCGGCCTCAGGGCTCATTAGAACAGCGCGCGGTGGAGGCATTTTTACTTGGCGCTTATGTCAGAGCAGTATTCTCCAAAAAGACGCGGGCCAGTACACTACGTAACCAGTGGAAATACGGTAAAAAGAGAGCAGATGGTTGAGTGGAGTGTGGCGCGCGATCCACACTAAGTTATAAAAAGTGCACGACGTGACACCGCGTGGGACCTTCGCACTTAAAAAAGTGTTTAAAAAATGACGTATTTATAATAAACAAGCAGAGCTTAGCCTGGGGGCAAGCTCACCAAAGCCCGGCGGCCCGCCAGGCTTATTATACACTGGGGGAAACCCTGCTAAAATATAACCATGTTGAAAAGCCATGTTGAAATTGTCTGTCTGCCCCTCTTTTGTCCTGACTCTTGAGGATTAGTTCTGTTCCAGTGGCTGTGCAGTTGCATATTTATACCTGATTAAATAATGTGTACTAACATTAGTCAACAGCCTCTCTGTTTGTGTGTACATCTTTTTGTATGTGTGTGAAAGTAACAAGCAGGGGTGGAAATTAATTCTGTCCATTAGCCACTATGGCTGGTGGACAATTTTTTTTACCAGCCACTCAAATATTTTACCAGCCACTATTTTTTGTTGTGACAAAAAGTAATTTCATCTGATGATAATGATGGAGGTGGGTGGAAGCAGTTGTGGTGTCCTACAAGCTGAACAACACCTCTTTCTGGACACTGCATGGAAATAACTAGATTTTTCTTATTTAATTTTTTTATTTTAAATCATTAAAAGATGCATATCTGTACATAAAAAATTCAGATAAGTGAAATTTATTTTCTGTGGAGTGTTTTTGAAGTATTTTTTTTGTGCTTTTGTAAGTAAGTTGTAATGTTTTTCAGACACTTTTAATGCATAGATCTATTTGTGCTACCCGCTTACATTTAACAGGTAGGATATTCTGATGAAGGAAGTGATTTTTGTGGTTTTAGAAAGGTTTTCGTCATGGATATAAATTGTTCCAATGCTATGCTAAACATAACTCCTAAGCTTAAAGAAAACGTTGTTTAACTTTCGGTTCTTCCCTCGACTACTCTT
>NC_051441.1:22669761-22678299 GCF_001649575.2 Kryptolebias marmoratus
GTATCTGATGGGGGAACGGGGCTCGACGTAACAGCAGCAACTCGAGCACATTGCTGCCCCCTATATGTCAAGAGGACAAATAACACCTTTTCTGTTCAAATTGCCAACCCGCCACAGTGACGTGTGTGTTGATCAAATTCACCCGCCACTTCAAATATTTACCCGCATTTGGCCGGTGGCGGGCGCTAATTTCCACCCCTGGTAACAAGTAGTTTTTATATCTTGTCAAGTCATTACAAATATACTCACATGAGTATACACACGTGTCTCTCATGCTGGATGAGTGTGTAGTTGGATCTGTATGAACATACAGACACGGCTTAAAGTCACAAAGGGTGATGGGGGTGCCAATACTATTCAATCCTCTTACAGCACAAACTAGGGATATGCAGTCACACATGAACAAGTGAGGATAGGCTTTATTTAGCTACACTGTCAGGGGGCATGCTGTTGTGTGTGCGGACATGCTCTTAACCTTCACAGAACAGTTATAGTTGCCTATCACCTGCATGTGTGATAGTCTAATGAAAATTCAATTTAAAATGACTGAGATACAAGTCTGGCTTTTTAATTATTAGTATTTATTTTTGATAAACAATATCTATATCATTGCAGTCATGACTGGATGCTAATCTCCTCATGTTTTTTGTCCGTTAAAAGCAAAGCTAGCTTAACTAAATTTACAAAACTCAATAATATTAAAATATTAGTTCAGCTTTCTTTAGTTCTGTTTTTATTCTTTTTTCTTCATTAATGTTTTAACTATGTATTTGGACATGCATGTTCTCAGGTGCCATCAGGAGGTGCTGTAGCACCTTCTGCACCAATTATTCTCAGTGCCTTGAGTGGAACTAACTGCTAAAAACATTTGTACTACTGTGGTATTTATTTAAACAATTCTGCTCAAGATTTAGAGTGAGAGGTAAATATTAAGTTCTTCTTAGATTATATGAGACACACCAGAAGGCTCTTTTAACATAAGTGCTTAAAGGGATAGTTTGGTCATTAATTAAAGTGATGTTCTGTCAAATAGATATCAGCCATGACAACAGTCTCAGGGCACGATGTAAGGGGAAAAGTGTTCGTCCAGGCTATGATAATAGCTATCAATATGAGAGCCCATTTTTTAAATAGGATTTTAGGGTTATATAACAACTCTTTCATAAAAAATGTCATAACAGTGTGAAAGAAAGCTATATTATCTAAAATTAAACTTTTGCATGAAACCATTTGTTTAGTTTGTTGCTGCCTTTTCAACTGAACAGCATGTGTGTTACTAGAGGAATGTATGTGTATTGAGCATTGACAGACCATGTAAATATTGTTGTCCTGACACTGCTGAATGTATCAGTCTGCCTGGAGTTGAACAACCTTTTGAATGAACTAGATGTGCTGATCAGATGGTGTTACGGCCCAAGGCTTTTCCTTTAGGCCTCTCTAACATCTCTGTGTTTCAGGGCTCCTAATTGGTGCTGATTGGGAGTGAGGGCAGCTGGCCAGTGTCTCTAGAAGAGCTCCAGAAGAGCTTAAGATCCACCACTTGCTTTCATTCTTGGGCTCTCTCTCTTGCCTTTACCTTTCTTCTCCAGCCAGCCATGATTTTTTGTTGCTTCCCTTTATTTGTTATGGACATGGAGCCAGGCCGTAACAGATGGATTGATACATTGAGCAGCCTCAGCAACAATGACATAACTAGAAAGTTCCTGGAGAAACTTTGAAGGGGCCTGCATCACTTTGTGTGTTTATACTGAATGAAGAAGGCTCCAAGAGCTTATCAGTTGTAGACAGGCATCATAAAGGGCTGGTCCTTGACACATGAGGTCTCTGTCTTTGAAGTTTGACCTTCCTATAGTACACGGTTTTAGCCTTCTTTTACATGTGATCTTGACCTTTGACCTTGAAATCCTTTGGGCTGATCCCTGACCCATGAATAGTCCAGCTGTGAAATTTGAACTTCCTACTGTAATATGATTTCAGAGCTAGAGCACTCGGGCTCTTGTGATCTTGACCTTTGACCTTTGGATCTTGAACTCATAAAGGCAATTCCTTGACCCATCAGGAGTCCAGTTGTGAAGTTTGACCTTCCTGCTGTACACCGTTGCAGAGTTAGAGCACACAAGCTCATGTGACATTGACCTTTGACTTTGTGACTTTGAAATTCCTAGCATTGATCCCTGACTCATGAGGGTTCAAGCTGTGAAGTTCGACCTTAGTAGGTTACACGGTTGAAGAGTTAGAGCACGCACAAGTTTCAGTCTGAATTTTTTACCCCGCTAGCTTTGGCGGCGATCTAGATATTTTTACTTAGCATTCAGTGTGCGATGGGGCTCTGTGTCAGCTACTGCCACACCAAAATTCAGCTCAATACGTCTAAAAATGACTGAGTTAAAGCTGAAAGAAGCTTAACAGTCTATGAACATTAAAGCAACTGAAAAATGTGACAGTCATTTTAGTTTTTTGTAACCTCTGCTATATTAACAAATGTTGGTCTGCCTACTCTGCCCATTAACACCCTCAGCCAATCAGAAGCCAGCTGTTTTTGTCAGTGGGTGCTTTAACGGCCAATTCATCTATCTCACAGACATGACACAGTCTGAGGAGTACACGCCAAAGAAAAAGTCGCTGTGCCAAAACTTTAAGGCATATGGAAATAATTCTTGGACTGTGAGTGAAAGGAGGAATTGGTTCTCATTATTGTAAAATTTCACGTTTCTACAGTGCTTTATGTCAGAGATATGACAACTTAAAAACATCCCTCAAACCACAATCAGAAGAAATAATGTAGGACCAAATTGAATGGAAGTGATACGAGATCTTGAGGGGTCACTCTGCCTTCTGAGGTCATTTAATAGAATACTATAATGCCTACAGCAACAGTAGAAACATTGCCTGAAAGAAGACAAAAATGCCTACGGTTAGATATATAATTTGTGCATGTATCAAAAAAGATGGGGGCATAGGAAGAGTTTGTTTGCTAAGAAAACGTGTTGTTGTCAGATAGCTCCTCACTCTAGGTCATGTGACCTCCACTCTGTCAGTTGAGAGTTACGCACAACTGACAAAAAAACAACTGCCATTGGGTTACAATGGCATAGTTTTGTGCCAATTATGTCACCATAGTAACTGGAAATGGCAATTAAAGTAATATCACACATCTTGTGGCCGAGCTGGGTTTTTTTAAAAATAACATTTATGTGGGTACATTTGTGTACGTTGCCTGATTCGGGGCGTGTTAAAGTTGACAAAAGAATAAAACCTATATAGATAAATGACACTTTCAGAGGTGGATAACAATAGATGGCAATGTACTTCAGTTCTTCCTATTATTCCAATGGGAGTCCCCAATAATGAAGAGTCCAGTTAGTTGCTTTTTTGCCTCCACCCTAAAATCTGACCACTTTTTCTTCAAAAAACTTTTTTTTTTTAAATTTATTATCTGTTCTCCACCTCATTCATAAGCACATCAATATCTACCTCTGTGAAATTTTGGTTTTTTGCTCTTTTCTTCATGGTCACCTATATATAGGTGTCATTTATAAAGATAAATTACTTGCTGGTGTGCTTACGCATAGTTTTATAAATCTGAAATTTTTTGGTGTACGCCATTTTTGGCTTTTTGGTCATATGCACACTTTTAGTGTGTGTACGCAATGTTTTATAAATGAGACCCCCGGACAGTGTTTGACTACCTGCTGAAATTGTCCTCCAACAAGAAATTCTCAGCAGCAAGTGTCTACTCAAGAAATTGAGAACATTTGAGTTTTTTTTCTCTCGATTGTCCAGTGTCAGCACAACTTGGCTTGGATTTTACACAGGCTCGGTGGTTTTCCAAATACCAGATAATACCTAATAACTTACACCAGTAAATGGAGTTCATTTGGTTTAGCTCCCTCTGAATTCTGTTGTTAGACAAAACGCATGGAATTCTCACTAAGGGAACATTTGTACAAATACAGTCAGGAAGTCAGAAGCTTTACTGATCATTTAAATACATAACTAATTTCCCATTCGTTTCCAAATGATGTGAAAATTTATGTCATAGTTTGTTTTGAGTTGCATGAGAAAACTAAATCCATGTCTCTGTGCCCACAGAAACCACTGGGGAGCTGGAGACAGACTCGTTCACCCCAATGGAGGAGGAGAAGGAGAAAGGCATCACAAGAGAAGAGAAAGAGAATGGAGAAAAGAATTACAAACAAGAAAACATCCAGACTTTAGAGACAGAAAAGGAGAACTTTGTGCAGGGTCATACACAGCTAGTGGAAAATGGGACGGAGATGAGAATGGAGACTGGGCAGATAGAGAAAGAGGCAGAAGTGGAAGCAGGGGTGAACATGGAGTTTTACCCATCTGATCCAGGCTTTCAGACTAGTTTTAAACGAGGCTCTGACCTGTTTGGTTATGTAGGCATCGATGCAGTACTGGAACAGATGCAACGCAAGACCATGAAGGCTGGTTTTGAGTTCAACATTATGGTGGTTGGTAAGTAGAAAGTTATTAAACATACAGTAAATATAGATGTGAGCCACTAAAATAGAAAATCTGTATTTTCTGCACTAATGTAGTGTAAATTCTGAGTGCTAAATGACTTTGCTAAAAAGTTAAAAGTGAGTTAACTTTCAATGTTAAGTATAATATTTAAAGAGGAAGAAAAGACTCAAGAAGCTGAAGGAGAGACAAAAAAAGCAGAAAAATCAATAAAAAAAACAAAACAGAAGCTTTAGAAGACATAAAAATGCACAAGGAAACAAAAAGACAAAAAGGATAAAAAAAGATAAAGAAGGATGCATGAGGAGACAAAAATAAAAACAAAAAGGACAGAAAGACAAAAAAGACATAATGAAACTAAAAGGAAACCTAAGAAGACAGAAAAAACAAAAAGCAATAATAAAAACATGAAAAGGAAACATAAGGAAACAAGTAAGCATGAGTTGACACAAATAAAGCAAGCTTGCTGAAATAGTTAGGCCAAAAAAAAGTCAGATGAAAACTATAAACAAAATAAAAGTGTGAATGCTGAGGTTTTACACAATAATCTGGAGCAGAACCTGGAGACTGTAAGTCTTGCAACATTTAAGGCCTCCGTCACACTAGATGATGACATTGCTACAATGTTAAAAAATCAACCAGAATGTAACCCCACCAAGGCGGAGCTTGCATCATGCCTAAGCTATGGTTGTGGAAATGGTAGGGTCATGGACACAACATAGCATGAACATGATACCCTTAGCCTGATCCTGATTCGGTCAAAGAGTGTTGAGTCAGAACAAGTGTGGTGAAGGCACAAGAGAGTGCCTCAGGGTTGTGGCAAATAGCAGAGAAAGAACTATTTGACAAGTACTGTACTTTGTGTTAGTCATGGAGCGTAACAGCCCCATGATTGTGTTCACATCATATGTCTTCATCCATGGTCTGATAGGGTGAAATGCCCCTATGTTGAATCAAATTGTTGTTAAAGCTTACAAAGCAGAACACTAGCTGAAAGAAGCAAAACTCTTGCTAAAAGCCAAAAGTAGCAAATGTTAGCTAAAATCTGAAAGTAGCAAAACACTCCCTAATTAATGCCAATAAATTTTATACAATCTTATACATTTATTTATCTTTAAATGGTGCCACATTTGTAAGCAAAAAGCTTTTGTGGGTTGAGCAGCAGAGTTGAATGCCCATGCCATAAGGCAACTTCAAGCTGGTGTTCCCCAGATGCATGTTGCAGCATTATTTGGAGTGAGCTCTAGTACCATCTCCAAATTGAAGGCCAAGTTTCATATAACAGAGGATGTCAGAGACAGGCTGTCCCTGTCAGCACTTAGAAACCACAGCCAGTCTTCTACAGATTTGAAGTCAAGGTTTGCAGGACAATATGTCCAATGGCTCTCTATCCAGACAGTCCTTAACAGACTGCAAACAGCCAATCTCTGGTCTCATATAGCTGCCAGGAGGCATGCCATGACTGCCCTTCACTATCAGGGCTGTTTGCATTGGTGTCTGCAGCATTTATACTGGAACTGGTATATGATGAGGAAAGTTATGTTCTGTGATTACTCCACCTTCTGTCTACGGGGTTAGATCATAGGGTCAAAGTGTGGAGAAGACACGAAAAATGCTATGATGATTGCTGCACCAATATGGTAACAGTTTTGGTGAAGGCATTGTGATGGTGTTGGACAGCATCTCCTTCACTGGAAAAACAGTTTGGGAGCAGACACTGATCTCCAAAATGACAAGGCTTGCCACCACAGAGAGGAGTTTACCAGAGACTACCTCTGGGACTACACTTGGGATTGTAGAGGATAAAATGGCCTGCCCCATTGAACACCTGTGAAATCAGCTTGGGCGTTCTGTTCATTCCAGAGTGACCAGCACAACTACATTGGCTGACTTATGACAAATGCTGGTAGAAGAAAGAGTTGCCATCCCATAGCAGTGTGTGACTAAGCTGAGTAGCTCAAGAGGCGGTGCCAGGTTGTTGTGGCCGTATATGGTGCTTCTATGCTACTGAGGTCCCTGTTTGTTAAACAGTTAAATTGTTAAATTGCCAGTATGTCTTGTTTCATAAGGCTTCAATCATCCAATCCAAGAAATGACGCCAAACAAGAGTCAATAGCAGAATAAAGTGTTTGGCATTGGCAGAGAAGAAAGTTTTTCACAAGGGCAACCCACATATTCGGCTATGCTGCCTAACCCACAAATGTATTCTCCTTACAAATGTGTCATCATTTAACGATAAACAAACAGGCTTTTTCAGTGGTATAAAGTGTATTGCCAAGAATTATTGTTAAAGAAAGAAATAATCAAACAAAAACAAATTTCCTCAATTTTGTGCAAAGTTTGTAATCTTTTCTCTGAGCTCCTCAGACAGCTCTCATCTTTGCATTTTCTGCTCCATGTATATAATAGGCTGAATGGCTGATACAAGGTTTGAAGGCACCTGTCATACTAATAAAATTCAAATATTTAGTTTTTTACATGACTATTATGTAAAAATTAGTAGTCTCTTAAGGGTACCAACAAATCTGTCCATAATGTCTAACCATATGTTTGTTAAAAAAACAAAACAACTATTTATATTTTTTATCACATATTAAAGGCATACAGATGTACATTAGACAATAAGTGAATCATTTTTCAAGAATTTAAGTATTGCTTCAGTGTACTGTAAGGGTACCAACTAACATTTTTACCTTTTCCACTTACAAAAATAATATTAAATGATTTTTCTCAGTTTAAAAACTACCAAATATGAGTTTTACCTCCATTTATATGAAAAATTCTAAAAGGTTTGAGTTGCACTGTATGTCTGAATGTTTATCTTGGTATGTTGCTGCTGTATATTTTACTTGTTATCACTTTAACAAGAAAGAGGAAGCATGATTCAGTCAGGAAGTGGTTTAGAGAGCTGGTCCTGTGTACTCTTTCCTGCTACACTCACAATGATATTCACTTCCTCTGTTGTTTAACTGAAACTACGGTTTTTACATATTTTTCACGCATCCATTAATTTAGTCTATTGCAGTCTACTTGAGTGTGCAGATATACAGCACTTGAACACCTTTACTTGAACTCAAACTTCTTTAAACTTCATATCTGCAGAGATCTATTTTATTAAATCTTGATGGGCACTGGATTGTAATTTTGTAAATATTTTATTTAGCAATTTGAAGCAGTTGCAGGAGTCATTTCTCTGCTTTGAATGCATAATTAACTTTTTTCTGATAACGCAGGCAATTTGTTAAAGGTTTTTAGTCCTCTTTAGATAAAGATACAGCAATATGAGCACAGAGATTAAATGCTTTTTTATCTGCAGGTCAGAGTGGTTTGGGGAAATCCACGTTGGTCAACACTCTGTTCAAGTCGAAAGTCAGCCGAAAGTCCTGCACATCCAACTTTGAAGAGAAGATATCCAAAACAGTCAGACTGCATGCAGTCAGTCATGGTGAGCCACACACATTCGTGAATTTCATAAATTCACATGCTATTCACAATGAACTATAGTAATCATATCAAATGTTTAAATTAAGAACTTAAACCAATTTCAGGAAAAGATATGGTATTTTCCAAAGTTATAGCAGCAACACATTTCAAAAAAGTTGTGACGAAGCATCAAAAGCCTCTAAAAGTTAGTGGGTTGAATAAGAAACAGCTGGAAGAGCATTTTGGTTAATTGGCAATGGGTCAGTAAGAGGACTGCATATTAAAAGAGCATTTTAGAGGGGCTGACTCTCTCAGAAATAAAGATGGGTAGAGGTTTACAAGAAAAACTGTCTAAAACTAGTGGAACAATTTCAGAATAATGTTCCTCAATTAAAAATTGGGAACACTTTAAATATACCATAATCCGTGTATCATTCGTTCTTTCCATTTTCAATTGACTATCAAAAATCAAATCATGAAAAACGGAATGGTTATTTTGTTTTTTGTTTTTTATTATAACACCAAAAATGAAAAAACGCCTGGTTTTTCATATTTCACTTTTAGGCTAAGATCAAAAACACGAAATGGAAAAACGGGCAGCAGGACAGAGTTTGATTTTAATATTTA
>NC_051441.1:22679609-22707792 GCF_001649575.2 Kryptolebias marmoratus
CCAACATGGCGGCGACGGCGGATGCGCTCCGGGACGTAATGAGGCGTCTACATATTTATGTTTGTTCAATATCGACCAGTCAGGACCAGATAATCCAGTCAGACCCATCGGCCATGGAGACTTACGTATTGTTTTGAGGCTCAAACCGCTTAAACGAGTCCTCCATCAGTGGTTCTAGCGCCGCCATAGTAACCACTACATGACCTGAACTGCCGCACAGAGCCACTTCCGGGTCACCTAAACCCGACCAAATAAATATTAAAATCAAATTCTGTCCTGTTGCCCGATTTTTGATTTCGTGTTTCCGATTTTAACCTAAAAGTGAAATATGAAAAACCAGGCATTTTTTCGATTTTGGTGTTATATTAAAAAACAAAATAACCAGTCTGTTTTTCATTATTTGAATTTTGATAGTCAATTAAAAATGGAAAGAATGAATGATACATTGATTTGCCATGACCTACAGTTCATAATATCATCAAAACATTTCAAGAATCTGTTGTGGCAGCAAAATAACTTCCAGGCACTGTTAGATGAAATCACTCAAACAGGTTTATTTATATATTGGGCACAAAATATAGAGAGCATTAAAGACAATTAAGAATTAACATCAGAGTCCCAGGTCTGAACAGGGAAGCTCCGAATCCAAGCTCTGGCCCCCCAAGTCAACACAGGAGCTTTTATTAAAGATATTGAAATACTGGACCAGAAGGAGGAGTTCTGGAAAAGAAAGGCAGTCTGGTTCCCATGAGGAGACCATTCAACATCACTCCTATAAACAAGTTCATTCTGTAAGAACTCATGGGACTTGGAATAGAAGTCATAACATAATCAGAAGTCATAACATAATCAGGACTTATAAACAACAGGTGTTACCTTATAGTAAATATCAAGATATATATCAGATATATCAAATTCCACTACACCATGGCTGAAATGCTTCATAGATGCACAGCAGCTTGTTTTTTAACATAGATTATTTATTTAAAAAGTCTCTAAGTTCTACAAAGGTCCCAGGTGCCTCTGTGTTTACAATAATTTTGTTATTGAACACGTGTAAATTTGGAAATGTCTCAGCTTAAGAATTATGCTGCCAGCTGATCCATGCCCCTGGTTCACTTTAATCTTTTACAAAAATAGTATGTACGTAATGTGCAGAAGGATGGTGGCAGCCATCCTTCGCTGTACACTTCTTGCTTCTGTGGGTGTGTGCTGCTCTGACAACCATAGCTTCACACTCATGGCAATGAGCAAATGCCAAAGGACAACGTGCCAAATTCATTTTTTTGCTCCACTACCTTATTTAGGAGCATCTCTTTCTCATTTTCCGGCATCTAGACATCATTTTTGATCACACAAAGAGGAGAATCACACACATAGGATATTTTTTGCATCTGTTTGCATATGGAGCTGTGTCAGGGCGAAGTATCCCATGTATACTTAGTTTTACGCAAATTGGGATGTATGAAGGTTTTACAGAAACATGCATGGTTTGATAAGTCTGAATATTTTTGTGCGCATGCACTTTTCAAATTTGTCCATATGTCATCTTTCAGTATGAAAGCTGCATACCCTTTCATACATGAGGCCCCAGATGAGTAGGTGTTTTTACTGAAAAATCTGAATCTTACATAACCACAAGTAAACCAGCAGTCTGAGAGCAAATGGCTCTGTTCGAAAAATATGGAACAAAAAAATCTTTAATATAAGATGGAGCTTGGTTGAGGGCTTTGTATGTTGGAAGTAAAAAGGAGGTTCTGTTAAAGAACAGTTTCCAGAAGGAACCAGGAATGGCTCACCAAATCAAGTAAAGACAAAACATGAGCATGTTTTTTCCCCAACTATTGATTCTCTGATTTCACATCACTTTTTTTCATCAGTTCTGACTGGTACACAGGCACTGCTGATGATCTAGTCAGGGACATCTCTCACATCCTGCTTTCATATCACTTTTCTTTTCACCATTTGTCTCATTACCAGGAATCCCAACAGGGGCTGAATTTGCTCCCATATTGAAGAGATGATTCTCTGATAAATGCAAACTTGATTTCTTTCATGTGAACTTAGACTGGTTTTAAACAAAGGTGGAGATCATTTTCCTGACAGATTCAATTTATATTTTGTGTTCTTTTCACAAGGGTCACTTCTGCTGTAGAAATAAATTTTGAGTCAAAACCTTATATCCTTATGCCAGATGTAGGAAACTTCTACTTCTACAACCCTCAGAAAACCTTTATTCAATTTCAAACAGTAAAATAAAATATTTAATAACTCTGAGAGAAAAATATTGGTAACCAATTATATTTTTGTGAATCAGAATCAGTGAACGCAACATGGAGGATCAAGCAGCACGAGACAAGACAGGGTGACTGACATTTGTCAATCATGGCAACTGCAACAAAAGAAAAGTGGATACTAAATGAGCTAACCCCAAAAATGTCTTATCAGCTAACCTTGTGATTCTTATTCTTAGTATCTTACCGTCATACCTTAGACAGTGCTTGACTTTGTACTTCTTTCTGTATTGTGAAGCTCCCAAAAGGGCCTCCTCCTTCAGTGCAAAGGTGTAGAATTTTTTACAGCTATACCTAAAGTTGTTTTTTCAAGTGTGAAATACACTTGATGCTCAACAGAGCACCAGTTCTGTTGGTCAATCCAAGCTGCCGTCATGAAAGAGAACCCTCTCTACAGCAGCATTAGTGATGGAGATGCTGAACAGCAGTCATATTTGGTGTCTTGATTCAGTGACTGTTCTATAGTTTAAATTAACTATAAGCAGAAAAAGTCTGATAAAATCTTTATGGAAAATGTTCTTGTTGAGTACAACACAAGTGCAATATATGCGCTTACCAAAATCAACAAAAGATGCTTGAGAAATTCATGTAACTAGTTTTATCACTAAATGAAGTACAAAAATGTTCTATTAAAGCAGAGAAGTCCTCCTATCCAACAGAGTGACTTTTGGCTTTGAACCTCATCATTTGGTCTCTGTGTTTAACAGAAATTCACAAACACTTTTAAATGTACAAATGTGTTTTTCTTCCACCAGTTACTGCCACATCCTTTTTTTGAGAGTATTGCACAATTCATGGTAATGTTTTGGTAACGATATCTAAACTATATTTTTGTTGAATCTTAATTGGCAAAGTTAAAAGCTCCATGGAAAATAATGTGACAGAGGCGAACACGAGGATAATAATTCCTCATTTTCCTAATATGAAAGTGACCATGTTTAAGCCAATAATAAGATCAATATCTCAAATATATGGCCCGATAAGTTCAAGGTTTCATTTTGTTTCTGTGTAGCCTTTGTAATATACTGTATATATTATCATGAGTTGTATCTGAAAATCCAATGATAACTTTCTAAGAGTTTCACTAAAATATGTCCAGTGGTTCATAAGATATTTTTCTAACAGATAGACAGTGCTGGCATGTGACAGTTAAAGCCAAAGTTGTTGCTCAATGTGTAGTACACAAAGTATGTGACAGGAATGACTAAGCTACTCCCTCATGAAATTTCTACTTAATCTGTGTACCATTTACCTTAAACCTGTTTTTGAGATCACAAAGAAAAAAAAACCATCTACCTTCCTTCATCATAAGACCATGGTGGTTTGCTGTTGGACAAAAAAAAATCTAATTTCAACCAATCAGGCTTTGATCTGTCCTTCAGTATTCAGATCAAAGGCTCTCCTCTCCTGCATTCAGTGAAAGACAGAAAAAAGAGAAAAGTTGAGTAGAAGAAATCTTGTCTTTGCTCCTTTCTCTTGTCTTCTTTAGACATATTTTATTTTTATGCCGTTTAGAACCAAAAGTGAGTTGTTTTAGCATTTAAGACAACTAATATTTACCCAGATAAAAGCTGCAGCAGCAACAACTCTGCAGCAGAAAGTTCTTCTTAGGATTAAGAAAGTTAAAGTACCGGTGTGATGTTCTCGTCAAGAGTGTGACAACTCTGACTAAACACCGAGGTAAACCACAGCAAAAGATGAGAAGGAGGCGTGTAGTAAGGTTGACCATTTACTGTTGACTTCCTTGTTTTCATGCTGCGGTGAAAACTGCAGACAGAATTAACACAAAACAAGATAAACTTAGTTCTATGTCTAAACACCTTACAGTACAGCAATTTGATCTAATTATGCACTCTGCAGTTAACTAAAATCCACCATAAATAGCTACATGAAAATATCAGCCACAATAATTAAACATTAATATTTTAGCAAAATAATTTCCAATAGTCCTTAAATAGCACATATCTTATCATAAAACTTAAGTTACAGCATTGCTTCAACGAAGTTTCTTTGTGGATGGCAAAATATTAAATGGTGAAGACAGAATAACTAGTGATGGGACATCTGAAGCCAGGCTCCGAGGCGTGTACCGAGTAAAAAGGGGGCGTGTCCGATGAAGCCCCGCTTCGGAGCTTGTGTCATATTTAGCAAAATCACTTGATCAACAACAAACGAGGCCTCGCATTACATCTGCCACGTCATTGCTTCATTTTTCAATCGTTTTTCAAAATAAAAGTGCTATGAACCCTGTTGCTTTGTGGGTTGTAGTAGGTGGTTTGGTAGCAGTGTTCATCACCAGTGGTTGAAATAGAGCTGTCAAAAAAGAGAAAAATCTCTCATATTTGGGATATACATATTTGTAATATTAAAAACCAGAACTAGAACTCCCAGGAAGAGATGAGTTTAAACAAATTTGGTTTTTCAGGAAGTAAGTTTCAAGCTCAAAGTATTCAGTCTGCCCCAACAATCACTCAATTCCCAATACACTAAAGTCCAACATATCTTCATTGTCAAATAAGTCAATGACATAAAAGAAAACCCAACACAACCACTGATGGTCAAGGATTAGATTGGCTACAAATCATTTTAATAATTAAAACATGACAATTAAATATGATTTAATTGATTTTCCTGTTACTAAACATGAGTTTGATGAAAACTTTGTGACAATATTGTTTTTACAAATTTTTGAAAGTATGATCCAACTGACTAACAAAGCTGTTACAGTTTCACCAGCAGATGTCACTAGTGAGTGATGAATGAAGCATCGAGTAATGAACCTGTTTGCAAAGCAAAGTGTTGGAAAGCTTCATTGCTTCACGAGGCTTCATTTGCCCATCACTAAGAATAACATTCCACCATGCTTGCTGCAGCTCCAGGCAAAAAATAGGAAATTACCCAACAGGAAGTTTGTCTCTGACACCGCTATGGTTCTTCAAAATAAAAGCCTTCAAATCTACTGCAGCTAAAAGTAAGTTAAAATGCCATCACCTTACAATATCCATAGAATATTAAAGAAAATGCTGTAAAGGCAGCACACTCCCCGTCTGACCTCTGTGAGGTCACTGTGCCTTTGGATCATCAACCTTAGTTCATAGATCATTTGTTAGGCAGAAGCAAAACAAATTCTGTGATAGGTCTAATATACAACTCCTATTAGTAAGTTTATTTTGGGTACTGTCCATTTTGAATGTTGTTGTAAAGATGGCAGGTACTCTCGTCTCCAACGAGTCCAAAATTGATTTGCCAATGCTTGTACTTGTCTCCACTGCCTTGTAAGCAAATCTTTATCAGGAAAATTTCCAGGAGGTGGTGGGACTCCAGTCTTTTGTGTAAGAAGCATTGCAGGTGACAGGATGAAAGGATTTTCTGGATCTGCAGAAACAGGCATCAAGGGACGGGCATTGATAATGACAGTAACTTCTGACATTAGAGTACACAGGACTTTGTGAGTCAAGAAGATGTTTAGCTGGAGGAGCATAGCATCCAAATCCTCCTTGCCATGTCAATCATCCACTCCCATGAACCCCCCATGTGAGAAGCACGAGGTGGGTTGAATTCCCAGACACATTCCTGATCGGTGAGGTATTTTTGCATTCTTGTGTCCATCTGCAGCTCCCTGCAAGTCCCAATAAAGTTTGTGCCACAATCAGATCTGAGCTGTTTGTCCGGTCCTCTCAATTCAAAAAAACATTTTAAAGCATTAATGCAGCTAAATGTGTCCAGAGATTCTATTAGTTCAATGTGGACAGCTCTTGAAGTCATGCAGCTGAAAAGAATTGCACATCGTTTTGACTCTGAGTGCCCTCCTCGAGTGTGCCTTGCCGTCACAGACCAGGGGCCTGAAAACATCCAGGAGAACATACTTTTGAGTCGCTCCGGTGGCAAATCCGCCATCTGTTATTCTTCCATCTTCCCACGTAGTTTACAACAATTTATACACTTATGGATAAGTGATTCTACAATAGACTTGCCTCCTAATATCCACAAGCTACCTGCTCTTATGGCTCCTTCAGTCAAATGACGACCTTGGTGTTGAACCTGCTCATGGTTGATCATGGTAATGTCTTGCTAGAAGGAACGATACACAATCGTCTTTAGTCAGAGAGAGAGAGTCAGGGAGTCTTTTTTGTCATCTCAGATACATATTGAAATTAAAGAACGTTGCAGGAGGTCAATTGCATCAGCCTCAGATGGTATGGACATTAAACTGTCATCCACATAGAAATGCCTTTCTACAAAGTTGATGGAATCAGCACCAAACCTCTGTGCTCCCTCTTTAATGGCTCTCCGTAGCCATATATAACCACAGCAGGAGATGGCTTTACCAAAACCATGGACCTTCATTCTGTATTCCACTACGTCCTTGTTGACGTCATTGTCTTTGTGCCATAAGAAACGCAAAAAGTTGCAGTGGTCTTCCCGCACTTGGAAACAATAAAACATTTGTTGGATGTCCACTAATATTGCAATCCTATCCTTCCTAAAATGTAACAGTACGCCAAGAAGAGAATTGTTAAAATCAGGCCCTGAGAGAAGTACATCATTAAGAGAGATTCCCAAGTACTGGGCACTGGAGTCAAAAATCACCCTGATGTTGTTGGGTTTTTGTGCATGATAAACATCAAACGTGGGGAGACACCAACACTCTTTTCCCTCTTTCAGCGATGGAGCAAAAGTAGGATTTCTGCATCTGGATCCAGTTCTGGGATTCGATCTGGTAGGTGACAGAGATGAGGCTGATGTTGTACCGCACTTGGTGTTGGAATTTCAAATCGGGTATTTGGGATCTCTGGACATTCAATGAGTGGCAAGAGTGAGATCTGAACCTTTCCATCCATAGATTCAATCTGAAATCCCTCTGCCCTCTTGCCAGATGTTTCAGTCATGCTTGAGCATGTTCAAAGGTGATATGTGAAAGGTTTGCTCTCTACTTTAAATTGTTCAAAGAACTCTGGTCTAGCTAAGGATTGATTACGCTGGTCATCCAAGATGACATAAGTTTTAATTGCCATGTGCCTGGAATGACTGGGGTAAACTTTTGCAAGGCAGATTTTTTTAACATGATCGGCCCAATGAACTTGGACCACAAACCTCTGTACAACTGTTTGAAACAATATCCTCACTGACTTGACCATCACGCTCCCCGCCATTGTCCTGCTGGGGTGAAGGAACTTTGGATGACTTGGGTAACGCTCAGGATGCATGACTTTATAATGATTTATACTTCCGCACTCAGAGCACTTTAAGAAGGCTCTGCAATCTCAAGCAAAATGTGAGACAAAGGAGCAACACTTAAAACACATTCCTTTCTCCTTCAGAAAGGCCATTCTGTCACTGAATGATTTATTCCTGAAAACACTGCACTTTCTGAGGGGATGTAGTTTTTTGTGAAACGGGCAGTTCTTGCTGAGATCATCATTGGTGGAGACGTCAGTTTTTGTCACCAAAACTGGTTTGTTGGAATTAAAATTCTTACTAACTCCTCTCTCTGATTTTGCAAATGTGACTGTGTTACCTTGACTCGTGAAACTTGGGTCATTTCTTGTCTTTGCTTCATTGCGCACAAAGTCAGAAAAATAGTCAAAGGGAAGGAAGTGACCTTGGGTTTGTTCTTTATACCAAGAGCCTGCAGAGAGCCATTTCTCTTGTAGTGCAAAGGGAAGCTTTTCAATAATTGGGCTGATTCCACGTGAAGTATCCCAGGTATGCAAGTCCTGTAAGATATCCATCCTCTTTGGCTCCTTGGATCTCCATCAGTAAATCCCTAAGGTCTTGTAACCTGACATTATCCTTAGCTGAGATTTTAGGGAAGCTTTCCAGTCTTTGAAACAGAGACCTTTCAATGATCCCTGGAGAAGCATAACCCTCACATACTCTCTCCCATGCTTTGCTCAAAGCTGCTTGAGGATCTCCAACATGAACTGAACGTAGCCGCTGAACCTGCTCACTTGACTCTTTCCCAAGCCATTTAGTCATGAGGTCCAATTCCTGAATTGCTGTGAGTCGAACCTCCCTGACAGCACTGCTAAACGAAGAGTTTATTCATTCAAGAATGTCCAAAACTTGGAAAAAAACTTTTATCTCGTGATTAAACTCCTTGCCTGATATTTATTTATCAATTACTCTTATTAACAGCCACATCATTCAAACGGGTTATTGTTACAACACTCACCACTGTACCAATTAAGTCTTATAATTATTCCTCAGGTTTTGATCAGACTGCACATATTGAATTTCCCTTTGGATATAACCAGAATAAATAATAATTTATACTGTAAAGTATGTTAATAAATGTTTATCTTATAGTTTAAACTGGTTGAATCTAAATTTGACTGATGTCAATTAACTGTGACAATCATCTCGAATTAGGGTAACTCCAAAAATAATCAGTTGTTGATGTACATCTTATGATAACTTTCTAGAAGTTTTAATAAAATTTGCCCAGTGGTTTTGAGATATTTTACTAACTGTACAAATAAACACACAGTTTGGTGGTGGACGATAATGAAAATTAACAGTAGAAGTGATACATTTAACATAACATAATGTGCAGATAACTTTTCTTGTTAGACTTCAAAGGAATGTAAAGTAGAGGCTGGTAACATACTGTATGTGGAAGGTTAAATACAGAAAATGTCAATAATTGCTTTAAACATGTAACTTCCACCCAAATATCATTGGTTTGAACCCATAATCTATGTAACCACCATGGCAGAAGTCTAAATCTGATGAAGGGATCGTATTGGTTTGACTTCCTTACTAATGAAACAGGAAGTGTCTTTCAGTCAGACACTGCTGTCTGTTTAAAGGTGCATGAACTACTGAAACTAAATGCTGCATTTATCTGTATTGGCAACAACAAAGGCAGTACTTTATTACAGGTTAGTGAAACCCTTAATAGTCCAGTTCTAGATGTTTGCTGTCATGCTTCTGACAAGAGGAGATTCCTCCGCTAAAGACTATCATTTAGTGCTTAAGTCGTTGTTGACTTAAGCACTAAATGATAATCTTTAGCTTTCCTCAAACACTCCTCAGTACACACCTTACACTAAGTCAGTGAGAGGAACACTTTGAGCTCATCATCATAAATACAGTATTTGAATTATACTACTAATACAAGTAGCAAAACACATTGATCAGATCCTGCTTGTAGTTTGTTAGCCTGTTAGCCACTTCAATAATACAACTTCCAGCCACACAGTGTGATTGTTTTCTCAAATTTACCAAAAACAAAAAATACATTTTTTGAGTACTTTTAAGGCAAGTTTCAGAGAAGTCATCCCCAATACATGCTTAAAGAGCCAACATACTGTATATCATAAGATTTTTGTTTAAAACTTTGGCATGCAAAGCAGTGGGTAGATGTATTCTTTCAATGAATGCTAGTTTCAATGATGAATATGAATTTTAAAGGAAAGGACAAGCTTTACTGAGCTAAGTAGTGAGTGTGTTGTTCTCAGGTAATACTATCAGTTGTTATGTAAAACAATAAAGTATGCCTAACTCCCATTTTGTAGCATTTCTTTTTCCTGAGTAGCTTTTATATGACAACAGCATAATAAAACTCCTGAATTTCTGTGATGATTTTTGGTTTTGGTATGCCACCCCATGATTATCAGTGGTCCCCATTTGCTCCCCCCTCACCCCCCTGTGAAACCTTTCTTGTGGTGCCTCTGCTTGTTACTCATTGACCTTTCAGTGCTGACATGAAGAAAAAACACTTTTTTAAGCATAAATCAAATGATAAAAAATTGTCAGTTTCCGGTAAAAGACAATGTGACACAGTTGGGACACACCAGATTATAATCATCCATTTGTTGATGATATCTCAGCTGCTCACTTTCAAAAAGCTGATTATTGACTGATTTAAATACTTGCCTAATATAACTCTGTCATTGCTACTTAACCTTTATCTTTCTGTTTTGTTTTCTCCAGTGATAGAGGAAAAAGGGGTGAAGATGAAGCTGACAGTGATTGATACGCCTGGTTTTGGAGACCAGATCAACAATGAGAACTGGTGAGTAGTAGGAGGGTTGAAACTAATAAACAAGGGCTAATGGAAAACTAGAATATTATTCTAAATATAATAAAATTCTCTCATTTACACCTCACAGCTATGCTGTGTTTCATTTGTACTTAAAAGACAAAACCTCTGAGTTCCACATCAAAAAAGTTGACAAAAGTGGCCCCTGACGTTGATCAGAGATTCCTGACCATCCCTGACCTTTAGACAGTTTAGATAGGGAAACAAACGGAAATGCAACACCAGAAGTGAGACAAGGGTTTAGCCTCCTGAGACTCAAACCTTTGTTTGGTGTGCATTTTTTTCAATGCAGTGTCCTTGTATGAGGATGCAGGGTCTCAGGAGGTTATTTTTCAAATGGCAACATTAGGCTGAAATATTCAATAACATCAATAAAACTGTCTGTGTCGTCATCTAAATTACATCAGATATTTATGAATCAGACATTTATATCTCCTTTGCATGTAATTCCAACAGTTTAATTTGAAACATTAACATTTGTATGATTTTGGAAAATTGCTATCCTAATGTTGCAACATTGACAGTTCCTAAACACTTACTCAGCTCAGATTTGACTTGCTTTGATAGAATTAGGTTGCAGTGTATTGTCTACTTTTTTCAAGTGACAGGCGGTGATGTTTTTCAGGTTTAAAAGTTAGTGAACCTGTAAATAAGAATTTCCCTAATTTTGTAATGTTACTGAATCCAACCATTGATTTATTGTTCTCAAACAGAATGACATTTGTTAGTAAAGCTGTGCGAATGGATTAATTAAACTGAGGTAATGAGTTTTGAATCCATGTGCACAGTTTGATAAAGTGAGGGAACAAAATATTACAACCTACCAAGATATGGGACTCTATTGAAATTGAAATAAATGAAATTAATAATATCTTAAAACAGTGGAGTCCAATCCTGGTACTGGAGGGCCACTATCCTACATGTTTTAGGTGTTTCTCTGCTGTGACCCACCTGATTTGAATGACTGAGTGATTAACAGGTTTCTGTGGAACTTGAAGACCTGCTGAAGAGCAGGGAAACAACTAAACCATGCAGGATAGTGGACCAGAATTGGACACTGCTGTCTGCATCTCTTTCCATAGCAAGGCCACCCGTACATTCGCAACCCATTCATCCTCTATATGTTCTTAATCCATGAAATCTGGTAGCGCTATAGCTAGCTGGGTCAGGTAATGATCAAGCTAATTCATTCAATAATTACTCAACTCAGATGAAATAAAACATTTTATGATAGACATTGGCAAAGAGCCGAGCAGGAGCTGGCACTTTCAGCTGCTTTGCTTCAGCCCGGTGTGTGAACAAAAGTTTCAGGAAGTTAAATACAGTACTTTCTATTGCTGCCTATTTAAGAACTGTATTAATTTAAAATGATTCTGATTATCATCTTTTGACAATAGATTGGTAACCAGTAGACCAATTTTAAAAATTCTAATTGTGTTGGATTTGTCTTTAAAAGATCTATCTAATGGTATCACAATATGTTGTATTTGATAAAAAAAATCAGGTGGCCTTCCTACTTTCCTGTCCTCTCAAACCCCACCTGGTCAAAGCAGACAGCTGCTCGTCCTGAGCTTGGTTCTCCTGGATGTTTTGTCCTATTAAAAGGGAGTTCTTCCAAGCACATTGCTCAGAATGGGAGACTGAGGCAAAGTGAAGATTCAACACAATCTGCTGGTTTACTTAGATGGATAACTTTTACTAATTGGCTTTTTATATTTGTTAATATTTTACAGTGCCCTATGATGACTTTTGTTGTGACTTGGCGCTATAAAAAAAAAAGAATTGTATTGTCTTCAAATAATCCAATTGTTGCCCCAGAGTGTTTCAGTAACCTGTGTGTGCTACTCTCTTCTGCAGTTGGGAGCCAATAGTGAAGTATGTCAATGAGCAGTATGAGAAATACCTGAGAGAGGAGCTGAACATCAACCGTAAGAGAAGAATACCTGACAGCAGAGTACACTGTTGCGTCTACTTCCTCCCTGCCACTGGACACAGGTGAATGCTTACTCATGACTAGCTATGCACTCAACACACAGCTATTTACCACTGATGTCTTTTCTTGGTCAGGGTGTGTTTTTTCCTTTTGTCTGACAATGGTCCAGATGTTTTAGCAGGTGGTAGGTCTGGACTGCAAGCGAGCCAGCTGAGACAACAGATTGTTTTAATGCATGAACAATTGGGCAGTATATGTTGCTTCTAAGCTTGTGTCTGTTGCTCAGTGAAAGTGCTGCTATCATATCTGTTTAAGTTATCAAAACTAACCTTTGAACTATGCACTGAAAAAATGGTCAGCTATTGCTTTTTCCCTGTAACTCTAAAAGGCAGTGCTCAATATCTTCCACTTTTTGATTCTTCAAACCACTAAAATAGATACACTGGAATGGCCAGCCACCACACAATCTATGCTAATGAGTCAAGAATTTGTGCTACAATTTTGCTAGGAGCAACAAGGGAATCATTAGTTTCTTCCAGCTCTTCTGAGAGAACTCCAAGGTATTCCCAGGCCATCCGAGAGACATAGTCTCTCCTGCATCTTTCATCATCCCAGTTGGACATGCCCAGAACACCTCCCTAGGGAGGCGTCCAGAGGGCATCCTTACCAGATGCCTGAACCACCTCAACTAGTTGCTTTCAATGTGAAGGACCAGTGTCTCTACTTCGAGTCCTTCCCGGATAACCAAATGTCTCACCCTAACTCTAAGGGAGAGTACAGCAATTCTGCAGAGAAAACTCATTTTGACTGCCTGTACCCAAGATCTCATTCATTTGCTCACTACCCACAGTTCATGATCAAAGGTGAGGGTAGAAACATACACTGACTGGTAAACAGAAAGCTTGAGTTTTTCTGTGTTATTTCTTGTTCATTTTGTGTTTAGTTAGGTTATTGTGTCATTTGGCTTCCTGTGTTTTCCTGTGTCAGTATTCACCTGTCCTCTGCTCAGTAATTCTCTGGTCTGCCTACCACGCCCACCTCACCTGGTCCTCGTCATCTCTCAGCTGCAACTCATTTTCCACTCACCCTCAGTCTCTTTTCATTCACTCCTCGCTGGTTCATTCTTTCTGTCCTTTTATTCTTCCTGGTTGTTCATGTCTCAGTGTTGTCCCCATGCCACACTCATGTTCCATTTAAGTTTTAGTTATTTTGTTTTTTGCTGCCACAACAGCCTTTTGTTTTCTTTATTTTATTAATAAATTATTTTCATTTAAGTTTCAAGATGATTCTGCGTATTGGCTTTGCCTCACTCAATCGTCACACTATGCCTTGCAGCTCAGCTCTCTCTTCTTTACAACGGACCGGTACAGAGTCTGCACACTGAGCCCAGTCACTTCTCTCACTCATGAACAATACCCCAAGTAACTTAAACTCCTTCACTTGAGGTAACACCTCATCCCCGACCCAGAGAGAGCAGTCCACCCATATCTAACTGAGGGCCAACAAGACATTTTGTACATAAAAAATATGAACAGATAGTGATTCTGCTGGATAAAGTATAGAATTTAAATAAAATATACACAAAATATAAATAACTGAAGAAACTAACTTGGGCAATGTCTGCATAACAACGTATGCTTTCATGGTGTTTGATGAATATTTTTAATTTGAAATTATGTAGTGTGTGGACAGTGTCTGTAAAAGCCCTTGTCCTAGACCGGAACTCAATACTTTAAAACAATAAGATAATTCTAAAATAATAGTATTCAAATAAAAAAAATCATAAGTATCAATAAATGCAATTTAAAAAAACATTTTATGTATTTTCCAATTCAATTGAAATTGTGTCCTAAGTTTTTGTCAACTCCATCAGACAAAAAAAATCAGACATTATTGGGGGGCACCAAAACTCCGAGGACCCCTTGACCACTTCCCTTTTCTTTCTTTTGCCAGGAGGGCTAGCTAGCTCTGTTAAAATTGTGTTATCACTGTGTTACATCACCTTCCTTTTAACAACACTCAATAAGCGTTTGGGAATTGAGGACACTCAGTGAACAAGTTGCAGGCATCAAATTCAAAATGAGTGAATATTTGCAGTTTATCTATTTGAACATTACATATATTGCCTTTTGTAGTGTATTCTTTTTGTGTAGTGTATTCAGTTGAATATAGATTGAAAAGGATTTGCAAATCATAGTATTGTGTTTTTATTCATGTTTTACACACTGTCCCAACTTCATTGGAATTGGGGTTGTAGCATCTGATCGCACATAATGTCATTTATAAAGGTTGACTAAAACAGCCATAATGCTATCCCATCTCAACATGAGATGATCTTAGTCTAAAACTCTGGCTTAAAAGGTGCTAAGGAATATGCACTCCTTGAAGGAATTCCTTGAAGGAATGCTTGATCTTTCATTTATAAAGTATCAAATCGCAACAACAGTCCTCTCTTGATGTTACACAATAAAAGGAAACAGTTGTAGTTAGTTCAAATCAAATTACATACAGTCCTGTTTTAATTCAGTCCAATTTCCAATTTCTACAGCACATTTGTGCCTGTTGTTAGTGCAGTGCCTCTTAAGTTTTTAGCTTGGTCTGAGATTTTTCTGAAATTGAATTAAGATCATGTAACATAAATGTATGGTGCTGAAATCCCAGATTTAATGCAAGATCTTTAAAACTGTTAAAATATTTGTTCCTACAGTCTGTCACAGAGCAGTGAATCCTTCTCAGTTTTACTCCTGAAAGTCTCAGCCTCGTGTGAACAAACACTTCCAGTCTGTTGTTGTCCCTTTCTCAATGTTCATTCATTGCTTTTAAATTTTAAGTGATCACAAATTTTTAACAAAGCACTGTGTGGGGTTTTGGGTTTTCTGTTTGAGTCTTTGTTCAGTTAGCTTTTGTCTTAGTTTTTATTCTTGTGGTTTGTGTCTTGTTTCCTGTCACTATTCACTCTTCCCCATTTATTCACTTGTCTGTCAGCCACACCCATCTACACCTGTCCCTGCTCTGTAATCATGCCACCTGTTCCCACTCACCTCGTTATCCTCAGTGTTAAATACCCGGTCACTCCTTCCATACCTCGCTGGTCCATTGTTTGATATTTGTTGTTGCCTGTTGCATGTTTCCGTCCTGTTCCTGCTCCCATTCCTATTATGTTCATCTTCATCTTAGTTTTGATTTAGTTTGTTTCTTTTTGTTTGCTGCCCCGTCAGCTTTTGTTTTGTTTATCCTTAGTTTAATAAATTACTTTTTCTTTAATTATGAGTCTGCGATCTGGGTTCGTCTCCGTCATCTCCACCCAACATGACACACTGCAGCTTTATTGTTTTAACATTTAGCACTATATTTGTTTTAATTTACAGACACATATAAATTAGCTGGTCATCATACAGCTCATTCAAACAAAGCTTACTTTCTTCTGAAAAGTGATTCAGTAAAACATAACTGTCTAATGTATATTTGCTTGTCTTCAGTATGTTATAGTTTATTTTACAAGGATCTTCTAAAATAGTATGGAGAGATTTGTTGGTACCCTTAAAGAGACTATTGGCCTTTGCATTATTGTGGGAAATTGTAGGTAATTGAGGTAATTGAATTTATATAGGTTTTTGAGGTCACTGTCTATAGTTATTCCAAGGTTGTTTTTTTAAAAATATGTCCTGGATAAATGACTCGTCCTCATAGTTGAGGGGCATATAAATTTAAGGGAGTCTGAGTAAATCTAGCAGTTCACTACCACATATCTCCCCAGTGCATCAACCATAGTTTCTCCAATTGTTACAGGGGTGTTTTTATTTATTAAAATTACCACCCCTCTGACTTTAGAGTTAAAGTCAAGGGGGTGGTCACCATTTATCCTGTCGTATTTGGCAGCACATGTTGCACCTATCTAACTGTTCGTGACATTTTTCTGGCCGTCCAGAGCTCTATTAGAAAACTGTAGTTATGATTGTCCATTTTAAGTGGAGATAATAAGGGTAATGCAGATATCTAACACATCCAGTTAAAAAGACAAACAAACAAAAAAGGAAAAAAAAATGGCTGTAACATAAAGTAAGTCTGCTTTGTTTGAAATTTGCCCTTTTCAAATTAAGGTAAATGTGTGACTCATGAATACTGTTGTGATTTACATAATCCATGTAACTTTTATCAGAATAATATACAGACAGTACTATCCTCTTTGCTTTAACAAGCTGGAGCTGATTATCTGGTTTACCTTTGATCTTTCAGTCACCTGTAGAGTCACACAGAAATGTTGCTGCTTCCTTCTGTGTTTTACAGAATCTCCTCTTCCCATTGGGAAGCGTGATTCTTAGGGTTACAGGATTTAGTAGAGCGAACGGGATCTCCCTGGAGTGAAAGTCTTTCTTCACTTGGTCAAATTCCTTCCTCTGCTTCATTAAGGTGGAACTAAGGGTGTACTCACACCAGGAAAGTCCTTTGGTCCGCTTGTTTGGTCTGGACCAAAAGTGGACTTTATTTTTTTCGTTTGGTGCGGTTTGCATTCACATTGTGCTTTTTTGTAAGCGGACTATAATTTATAAACAAAGCCACGTGGGTGACGGTCATTGCTCTCATTGGACAGAAAGACGGGGGCAGCGGTTGGAAATAAAGATGGAAGTCCTGCGTGCTGGATTTGCTATGTGCACATTTGTTCTGTTGGTACAATTACAGTACCATTTTGAAATTCAAGAGCAGCTCATTCAACATCGGTTTAATGACGTTTTACTTCGAATTTTGGAACGGCGCCAGCAAATGCGTGCTGCAACTCGAGGAAGCAAATAATGCTATTTGTCCCATGATGTTAGCAACGGTGGCCCGTGAAGTCCAAAAAGGCGCATGCTTTACGTAGTTAGTTCGGTTCGAGTCCGGTCTGTATTCACACCAGGAGCGAACCGCACCAGAGTTCATTTGGAAGCGGACCGAGACCACCTCAAAAAGTTGATCCTCCATCATGCTAACGGGTTCCTCAGTTTCGGTGACACGGGAGTTCAGACCATCCAGCATGGTTTTAAGTCCAGAGATGGATTGACTTAATTCTGCTGTTTTTCAATCAATCTTTGTAGAAAGAGCCCCGTTGCCATTTCTGTTTTCCTGGTGGAGGATGTGTAGATCCCTGCCTTTCATGCATACCTGAACTGCGTACGCCATTTTGCCGGCTTCCTCGTGGTCGCCCTGTGGTCAAGTTTTCTTCTTGGCCACAGAGTTTGTTCCTGGATCTCAAATTCATAGTGCAGTAGTCGGACCAAGTTTTGTATAAATTTAGGTGTTTTCTTTCGTGTTAAAACAGGTTTGTTTACAGAACCCCTGGACACACGTCTTCTTGGCTTAGTCACATCACGTGTACTGCAATGCATTTAATTGATAAGACACAGCTTGTAAAGACCCACTCCATAATTAGTGTTTGGACCAGTTAAGGGCCAGTTAAGTTTATTTAGTAGCTCAGTTGCTTAATTTCAAACACTACAGACATGTAATTTTTGTCTACAAGGACTACATACCAATACGTCAGCATCCATTAAAAAAATGTGTACTTTGTGTTTCCACATTGAAATAACTTATTAGAGATGTCTGCATGATCACAACAAACTTCATCCTACTTGTGTGGAGTTTGAACGATGTCTCTCTGAATTTATGTCAGGTTGATTGGTTGCTCTAAAATAGGGGTCTACGCAAAAGTTTGACCATGGTCTGGATCCAGACCCAAATTAAGTTCCATTTGGACCCAGATTTGTTGAAAAATTTCAATTAAATAACTTTTTTAGTTATTTTTAGTTTTTTACTTGCATTAATTTTTGAGACATTATGGTTCCTCAGTTTACTTCAGACTGGCCCGGTTTCCCTCCTCTCTGCTTCTCTCTTTTTCTGCTGAGAGAAGTTAAAGAGGTAACAGGCTCAGAAAACAACATAGATCAGTGTCAAATAAATCAGTTTTGGTTACCTTTTCCTTTTCTCTATTTCACATGTAAATAACAAAAATGTTAAGCATCTGCAGTTTGACATTTTTTAAATAATAAATATATTATATTATAGTATGTATTACGTAGTGTTCTCTGATTGGTTTATCGCTGCCAGCGTACGTCCCGGTACTGTATACATTACCGTACGTCCCTGTGTCAGGGACAGATTTTGGAATTCAGTGCACACATAGGGGGCCCTGGATTATAAGGCGCACCGCCGATTTTTGAGAAAAGGTTTTTAGGTGCGCCTTATAGACCGGAAAATACAGTACATTACAAAGGCTAGGCCTTCTCACTCAACAGATATCAATGAAACAACAATCAGCAATATATAAAAAAAACTTGACTATTTCAATAAAATTTACTCCATAATTCTAGACAACGTTCCATTGCCGGTGAGTTGGTGCCACTGTGGAACCAAAGATTGGAGGGGAGAGGTTAAGGGGGAGAATTTAATAATAGGATTACATAAAATGTCTCTTAGTTATCTTTTATTTATTTAGTTGTTTATTCTTTCTTTTGACATATATTTGTTTGTTTCTTTTCTCTCCCTCTCTCTTCTCTGCTTTTACCTGAAACATCTAATCAAGGACTATTAAAAAATAAGAAAATAATAATGCAAATTGGAAAATAATTGCCAAGATTAAACAAAAATAAACCATATTTTACACAATGTTATGGTTTTGCCTTTTTTTGTTTGTTTGTTTGTTTGTTTGTTTGTTTGTTCTGAATGTAGCCATTTTAATGTTTTGTTGTTTTGTTTGTTTTATTTCTGTTGTTGTTATCTGTTCTGTTACCTGGTTACTTATTTTGTGGATAAATAAAAAAAAATTAAAAAACAATAAAAGATTTATTCAACAGATTTTCTCTCAAAATAGTTGCAAAGTTATTGTGGGCATCTGGAATCCACCTTGAACTTTTCTCTATTCAGTTTTCATAACCCTGGAGCTCTAGAGCTGTGTTTTGACACTTGAATGGGAGCTGGTCAAATCCACTCCAGTAGATTAAATCATAAACATGGGGGTAGCTGCCAATGAGGTACAAAGTGAGCAGAGATGTGTATTATGTGAACAAAAACGGGCAACAAATTAATCTGCATGCCCTAAAATACCGTTTTGCAAGTTGTGCACATAAAAATTGACAACAATTTTACTTTTTTGGTCACAAACGTTCAGAATTCAATGAGAATGCAATGCAAAATTCCCCTATTTTCTTGCAATTTTATTTCTCCAATAGTCTAGTAAGATACAAGAAACTGCACTATGTTCATATGCAGCATTATATTTAAACATTATAAAAGATCATTTTTTGTTTAACGCTTTGACTGAGATCTTGCTGTTTTTCCAGGTTACGTCCTATTGATGTTGAGTTCATGAAGAGATTGGGGAAGATGGTGAGCATTGTACCCGTCATCGCCAAAGCTGACACACTCACTGTTGAAGAAAGACAGGAATTCAAAGAAAGGGTAAATCAAATTATCTACACACTTTTATCTGCAGTGTGAGTTTTTCTGTTATGGTTTATATCTGTTATCCTACTTTTTTTTTTACATTAAAGTCATTCTAAAGCATCTTCTTTTATGCAGGCATTTAATCAAACCATTTTCTTTTCATCTTAACTTACCTAGTGAAAAACTTGCCTTGCTTTGTTTTATGACAGCAAAGAAGCTTACATGTCACTTCTTGAGTAAATCAATGAGGTTCCTTCCTTTTTCCAGAGGAAAATAATTGGAAGTTTAAAATATATATATGTAGTACTGTCAGGTTGTTTTAGCTTAATGAGCAGTCTTCAAATTGCTACTTCAAAGCTATCTTTGTAGTAAAGATTCATGGAGAAGTTGCATGCAAAGTTATGGCAAAACGTTGGTTAATTGGCAGCTAGCTTTGGTTTCTCAGTCACATCTCCATCTTGGAAAACTGGGGGTTGTGTTCATCTTACTGGACAGTCACTGTTGTTTCACAAACCTTTGGATCACTAAAGTATACAATCCTCAAAATGCAAATGCTGCAGAACTGTATATAGCCTCAAACATGTTTTTTACCTTGTTCTAATTTAGAAAAGGTATCAAAAATTGCTTGGTCAACAGACATTTAAAAAATTGATGAATTCTAAAAGAATGCATACAAATTCACCTCCGTTGGCTTCCAGTTTTTCATCTGGCAGGGATGGCAGGGACACTCATTCTCTAAGGCTTTGCTTCAAAGTAGAACTTGTTAAGTTTTCTCCCAAAGTAGTCACAGTCATTGTGTACCCAAGTCAAGAGTGCTAGAGCCATATTGTTACATGTGCATGGAAGATGTCCTATAGAAAACATCTGAGGCAAATGTCCCAGTCTGAAAACCATGATGATAAATATTATTTATATAAATCTGGGCAGCACTGCAGAGCAGTGGTTAGAGCTGTTGCTTCCCAGTTGCTTGGGGGTTGACTGTTAAAGTAAGTATTAGTCAACCAAAAGATGACGAGTGAGTAAAGACTGCAATGATGAATGTTGAAAGGAGCACCAGTGGCAAAACTAATTGCAGTGTAACAGATGACATCCAGTTTATGAAGAAGATTTTTGGAGGCAGTTATTTGGATTCTATTACTGTAACCTTATATGAGGATGATTGCCATTGTTACCAGGGTATGCTTTGATGAATGGGTGAAGGATGATTTGTTGCAATACAGGAATCCATTTATAGGTTAGACTTTCAAGAGCATTTTATTGATATGAGTGTCAAAGGAGAGAACTGTCAAGAAAGATACATACAGCACCAACTTAGGAGCTAACAAGTTGTAATGCTGTACCATCCAAGGAGAGGATGTTAGCATGACAGAATAAATAATAAAAGCTAGACTGGACTACTACACTGACCTGTTTATCAAATTTAAAATCCTTATCAAAAAACACTCCAAGACTCCTGCCAGTAGTACAGTTAAAAGAACTCACATGACCATCAGCACTGCTGTAAAAGACAAACCATATTTCCTAAACATTGACTCTAAAGGAAGCATATACAATGAAAAAAGTATAGTTTCTAAGATGGAGCTTTGAGGTACCCCACAATTCAAAGGGGCCTCAGAAGAGGAAAACTGACCCAACTGGACAAAAAGAAAAAAACATCTGCCAGACACATAAGAGATAGATAGAGACAAATACACACTGGTCTAAGACAGCTGGAGAAACAGGGGGTATGATTCAGGAGAGACTTCAGAGAGTTAAAAAGAGCTTGAGTCTTTTCAGACACGAACTTGGAACAAAAGTGAGTTTTAGCAGTTTGAACAGCAGCCTGATAGACAGCGTTTCTCAGAATCTCTAAAAAATGTGAAGCTTGTCCTTCTTCCACCGTCTCTCTGCGCACTGACAGGTGTGTCTAAGTGCTCATGTGTGCTCACTGAGCCATGACGTTGTAACTGGTTTACACTTAAAAGGACTAACTCAGCACCAACTAACTTGCTTCATCTGTGGAGTTTAACAGCTGAAGCAAGTTTTCCAATTGTACACAATGAAACCTCATTAAGGGCTTGAAATAAAACTGACTCAGGGTTTGTTTCCCAAACAAAGCAGAGACTGAACATCTTATTAAGCTACTGATGGCCTTCTGTAACTTTGCAGTAGAGGTCATCCTGACTGACAGTGTGGTATGATAAAAAAATAACTCCACAGAAAGTCATCAAAATAGGCCAAAAATATATATTGTCTGTCCTCCTCTTCCCTCACTGCAGGTCAATGGAAACGCCTCTTACCACTTCAAAACCAAAAATATTTTTATTGATTATAACATATTTTCACATGTACATTTTATTCACATGTAACATAAGATTTCTGTGAGACATTGTTATTGTTAACCCAGTGTGAGCTGATTTAATCTTTTATTGATACAATATTCAGTTTACTTCTATTTTTGATCATTTCTAAATTAATTTTTTAACTAGTTTTATTTTGTTGTTGTTGTTTTTACTCTTGATTTTGTCTTTGTAAAATTATTATGGTACATAATTTTGGTTACAACCAGTTGTTTTTGATTGTGCTTTATAAATAAATTGACTTCACTTAAGTTGTGCTCTCACATTGCACACCACGATGTGTGTTTACAATTTAAATGTAGCAGCCAGTGCTTCTTTATAACAGCCAAACTCTGTCGGATAGATCCTCCAGAATCCTGATAGTCACTTACTGTCCACCAACTCACCTTATTATTTATTTCTGTCTTTGTTTCTAACTGACATTCACCTTTGTAGTCAACATAAAAATCATAAAGCCCTAAAGGGTAAATTCCAGTGAGGCCAAGCACCACCTACTGCTCCACAGAGCCATAGCTTGAGACTGTAAGGCCAGACACACAAACCTGTGCACCGACTGGATTGACTACAGGAGAGCCTATCATTTAAAAAAAACCAAAAAGCCCACCCATCTTGTCCTAGCCACTTCACTTCAAGCTTGGGTCCTTTAGAGAGGCCTGGGAGCTTACTTATACTGTACATAAATTGTAAACATATATTCTAGACCTTTGCTTGAGAAACAAACATTTGCTGAATTTTATTGGAAGACCACTGCTTTTAAAGGACCTTAGGAATGAGTTAAAGGTGGCCTTGTAGAGGACTGAAGACCTCTCCAGAGGTTACCCCCTATGACTGCTTCAATAGGCGATCTTCACAAAACTCCTGATTGGAATTTTTTGGGACTGGTGAAAAATTCCATTTGGGCATCCTGAAGGGGGGGAAAATCTACTTTCTCAAAAATTGCCATAAAATGAATAAATTATAATTTTTTACAAAATCAGATTGTTGCGTTTTAAGGATATATGTAAAACTAAATGCCCTTTATAGAGCTAGAATTTTAAAAAAAAGTTTATATTTCAGGGTAAGATAGTTTTAACCTTCCCATGGCCTTCTGGTCAAATGGACCCGAAGTTACACAGGCTTCTCTTCCCCTCATCAGTTACGAGGACTTCAGGAGGGTTAAAAGATTAACTAGTTTGTGGTGCACAAAAAATTAATAAATAGTATTTTTCTGCAGTGATGTTAGGTAAGTTGAAAGACATTCAGAGGGTTTAAAAAAAGAAGAGACACGAGGAGCAGAAGGATGAAGTGAAAAAGCACAAGTTGACATAAAAGGACAAATAGGAAGCTAAAGAAAACCAAACAAAAGTATAAGAAGACAAAAAACTAAAAGTATACGTAAGGAGCTATGAAAAGAGAAAAAAGATGCATAAGAAAACCTAAAAGTCAAAAAGAAAGCATAAAAAGATGAAAAGGAAGACTAAAAATAGCATGAAGGAAACACAGACACCTAAAGGACAAACAGGATGCACAATGAAACTAAAATAACAAAGGATGCAATAGAACACAAAAAAGCATGCAAGACAAAAATGGCACATAAGGGGACATAAAGGGCATATAAGAAGATATGAAAAGAAACATATGAAGTCAAAAAGATTGTCTAAAAAACAAGGACACATAAGGAGACTAAAAGGAAATAAAATGGAAAAAAAAAGTATGCAAATAAAAACAAAGGACAAATAAGAACTCATAAAAAGGTTGACTCAGCATTCAAACTATGATCAGATCATTTGCAAAAAAAAGGAGTTGGCAGTACGGGCACACTGCTGGTCCCATGTCGGCAGGGTGTGGACCTTGGACCTGGACATAAGCAGGGATTCTGTGCAGAATATTCTAGTCATTCAGCCATTGTAGCCTCTCCTGCAGCAAGTTGACTGTCAGGATCTGGCAGATGGGCACGGGGTCAGTGTTCACACCCAAGCTGATCCCAGACAGGTGTTTGATGGGAAAAGAAGCCAAATGTGGACAGGTTTTGTTGTCTTCACTGTCCTCTGATGCCTGTTTTAGACATGCCAGCTCTGAATCATTTACATATCTGTTGCAACAACTTATGTCAAAATTGGACCATTTCTTCTGGGTATGTGTCTTAATATATTTTCCCATATTTTGTCATGTACATTGGATTTCTAAACTCCACTGCGTTTACTCAAAGTGTCCTGAAGGAGGTACCACATAGATACAGAAAAGATATGTGTGGTTAAACATCTGATTTAACTGGTGTGTGGTTTAAGAGAGCAGCAGTATCCTACACACCTCTTTATTACTCTGTCTGACTCTGCATGTTTCCAGCCTCCATACACAACCTTGGCTGTAAACTGACCTGTTAACCTTTGTTTACTGTTTGACCTCTTTGCAGATAAGAGAAGACTTGACAGCAAATGGAATTTGTGTTTATCCCCAGAGAGAGTATGATGAGGACCCAGAAGAGCGCGCTCTCAATGACAGGATTAGGGTATGATTTGTATTGCTAAAATTTTACTGATTGTAGAAGAACGAGGCAAAGTTCAGTAAAGTTTATAAACTTCACTGTTTGGGTCATCAGTATTAAGGTGGCTTATTAACAAGAAGTCCAACATCTTAATGAAATATAGGAGCGAATATTTTTAAACTGCCATTGTTGCCATAGAGATAAGCATCTGGAGCTCACAGTGCAACAATATTGTTGAACTCAAAAGGTAAAATAGAAAACCTGTGTATTGGTTTTGTGTGTCCAGAAAAGCATTCCTTTTGCTGTGGTGGGAACTGATAAGGAGCACCAGGTGAATGGAAACAAGGTTCTGGGCCGTAAAACAAAGTGGGGAATCATTGAAGGTAGGCTTTCAGTGTCACACCTGATTGGATGATTCGGTGGCCACGGTAAATCCATTATTATCTAATGTTTAACAACTCTAACAGCTGCACAAAGACAAAGCTGAAGAATAATTCTTGACCATCACAGTATGTGTTGAATTCTTCTCAAAACTAATCTTCCCATTTTCCCAGAATGTGAGGTTTTACATTACAGTTTGTAAAACAATAGTCACATTTTCTGCTTCCAATTTTGAATAAAAGGTTTCTGTTTTGTAGATTTTCTGTCGTGTTGATTTCCAGTCATTAACTTTTGATGCAGAGGCATTTAGGTTTTATTTTGTCTGTGTATGTTGTGTGTTTGTGAAACTATTTTCCTGTTTTGTATTATTTGTACAATCTAACTATTTCTGCATACTTTGTGTTATTTTAACCATTCAAATATAAAAATGTTCAGCTCATTCAGGGGATGGGTGCTATGGCATTTGTTTTTTGTAACTTATATACTTTTCTAAATATTTAAGATTATTTATAAATATTTCCACACAGAACAACACTGAGAGCTTTTTCATTTCATAAGAAACATACATCTTAAAACCTGATTAAGATTAATAAGATTTTTTAGGTTTTAGCTGGTGTTCTGCTTCTTTTGGCTTCTTCAGACAATTTCAGTATAGTCATTCACAGAAAGTTTAATTCCTCTAGTTATTTTTTATAATCAGGTCATTTGCATTACATAAGCTGAAACTGTCCATTCACACCTTATAATGTGGTTAATACTAGTTAACAACAATTGAACAACACTTTTCTGAGCAGCTTTACAAGCTTCACTGCTGGTATGTAATTTTACAAGTGGCCTATTAGAGAGAAGGGGGGGGGGTCTGTGTGCAGGTCAGACTTTAATAGGAACATTTCTTTTTGTTATCTATGCCTTTTGTCAGGACTTGGGTTTTGTTTTTTGGTTATTCTTTGAGGTTTCTTTGGTATTTGGGGTTATTGTTTTCATGTTTTGTCTTTGTATAGTTTCTGCTTCTTGTGTTCCTGTCATTATTCACTTCTTCTCAGTCAGTCACTTGTTTACCTGCCACGCCCATCTCTACTTGCTCCTAGTTTGTAATCACTCACCTGTGCCCACTTCTCCTAATTACCCTCTGCTATAACACCTGGTCATTTCCTCAATTTACTGGCTGGTCCATTGTCACTTTCACGCACTGTCTAGGTTCCTTCCATGTCTTGCTTTGTCTGGTCATTTGTGCAGCATTTTGGATTTTTGTTGTTGTTTGGTTTTGCTGCCTCGTCAGTGTTTTGTTTTTGTTTCTTTTTATTTTAAATAAATTATTTCTTTCCTGGAACAACGATGAGTCTGCGCATTTGGTTCGCCGCTCTCTCTACCCAACCTAACACCTGTAGATTATTTGGCGTGTGTTTTATTAGGTTGAATGTGCCCAGTGGCAGCATTTTAAAGCCAAATGTGAATTAGTTTTTTTTCCCCCACAGTGGAAAACGTGGCACACTGTGAGTTTGCCAACCTGAGAGATTTGCTCATCAGGTGAGTATGACTTTTGCTTCTCTTGGTTGACAAAAGAGTTGAAATGTTGTCTCTAAAAAGGGTTCAATATGAACATTTTGTGACTCATACCGGCGAATAGTTGGAAATTTAGAGTAACAACAACAATCCTTGCTGTAAATGAGCCTTTGACCCCTCCCTCTCTGAGGTCATTCTTGATGACCTGCAAAACAATTTCAGCTTAAACTGTCAGTAAAAGCTCTGTCTATTTACTGATTGATTTTCTTATTGAGATCCCAAATACAAAACTCAGATTGACATACCATTTTTATATCACTGTATACATACCTGCTTCTGTAAGATTCTAAACAAGCACATTGTCAAATAATACAAATCCACTGTCATTTTAAGTCAGTCACTGCTCTACATTCAGACATTGATTAAATGTTGTTGGTGTTTTAACTTTCAAATTGAAAAATTTATACAGGAATATATTCATTTTAAAACTTATTCTATAATTTAGGGATTATAATTTTCGGTAAAAACATTCCATTTAAACAGAACCTATTTTTAAAATTATTTTGCATAACCTTCAGCAAACATTAGAGATGTGGTTCAAAACTTGAATGCAGTCATAGGTCTACATTTTTCTCTTTGCACCACGGGCTGCAGTTAGACAACAGTATAACATTTTCTTTGTCTATCGTGTTGTTGTTCTTCTTTCGGCTGCTCCCTTCTTCAGGGGTCACCACAAAAAGTAAACTCACACAAAAGATTTGGCAATTGTTTTACGCCAGATGCCCTTCCTGCTGCAACCTGGGCTTGAACCTTTGGCCTCAGGATCAGACTGTGGCACTGATCACTGAGCTCAGAACCATAATTTAAACTGATCATGCAGCCTCTTCAAAATATCTGAACTATCACTTCAACATTCAGACAGCTGCTGATTTGATGTGACTGTTGATGAAAAGATTTGTATTCAAACTCTAATTGCTGGTAATTTTACTGGAACATAGTTTCCTAACATAACTTAAAACACATTAAAAACAAACTGTAATTACAATTATCAAAGAAACATATATTGTTTCTATTTATCTTCAATAGATGTAGTATCATCATCAACATTTTCATCAGGGTCTATGTTTTAATTAGAAACAGAAATACAAAAAACAGCTGTATTAATTCAAACCTCAGACTGATCCCCTGCCTGAAGGAACCTCAGACTGAAGAACTTTCAGCCCCCAAGTCACTTAAACGGGCTCTTTTAAATACCAGATCTCTCTGTGCTAAAGCTCTATTAATTAATGATTTCATCACCGAGCATAATATTGATGTTTTATTTCTGACAGAAACATGGCTGAATGACAATATTGAAGCAATCGTACTAACTGAATCAGCGCCTCCTACGTACAATGTTTTAAGTGAGAAGAGAAAACACAAAAAAGGAAGAGGCGTGGCTTTAATATTTAAGAATACCGTAAACTGTAGTAAAATCTCTTTGGGAAATTTCACGTCTTTTGAGTATCTTGGAATTGAGGTAAAAGGCCACAAACGAACTTTGACACTAACTCTATACAAAACCCCAACATATGAGAAAAATTTCTTCACGGACTTGAATGAGCTTCTATCTCTCATATGCATTGATTATGATTGTTTAATAATTGCGGGTGATTTCAACATTCATGTTGACAGCTCCCAAGACCGAGGGGCAAAAAATCTGTTTAATATATTAGAGAGTTTTGGTCTAACACAACATGTCAAACAAGCAATACACACTCAAGGTCACACACTGGACCTGGTTATCAGTAAGGGTGTGAATATTTC
>NC_051441.1:22710566-22715255 GCF_001649575.2 Kryptolebias marmoratus
CAGTTTCTATGCACCACAAATTTGGAACAAACTTCCAGAAAACTGTAAAACAGCTGAAACACTGGGTGCCTTTAAATCTCAACTTAAAACCCACCTGTTTAGAGTTGCTTATGGCTAAATTAGGGTTAGAGTGCGGGTTTTTGACGTTTGTCTCTTTCTTACTGTTTATTCAATGTCACATGCTGTTTTTATTTTGTTTTTTAATTATGTAAAGCACCTTGAAATGCCTTGCTGCTGAAATGTGCTATACAAATAAAATTTGATTGATTTTTTTTGATTGATAGACCAGGTCCTCCATACTTATTTATTCCATGACATGTTTTTAGACATGAATTTGGGAGTTAAAAAGGGTCTCTGTTTATGATTGCGTCAGGTTACAGTATTAGTATAACTAGTTAGTATAGTTACTACTTAGTTTAAATAGTTACCAGCTAACCAACATTAGCAGTGTTAGGCACTCATGTCTGTCTCACAAAGTCTCTTTTTAATCTACGAAAGCCTTGTTTTAGCTTAGAAAATACACAAATGTGTTTTAAACTAGCCCCCACAGGCTGCAGGTCACAGACTCTTAGCTAGCAGAGCTAACAGCAGAATAAACCAGCTTCCTTCTTTTAACGTGGAGCCAGAGCATCTCTTAAACATGGCCAGGAGTTCCAGGACTTTATTTCATTATCTTTAGTCCAGCTTCAGCAGAAATTGAGGTTGAAGATTAGCTGACTGCCAGTTAACAGGTGCATGTGCTGGGACGCAATTGTTTTGTTCAGGTTAGCTAAAGCTAGTAAAATGACCAGTTACAACTGTGTACTAATCAGTATTTACAATACAACAGATCATGACAACTTGTTTGTGTTATTTCGTTGTTCAGACAGTAATCATTTGTTGAACTGGATGGTGAATCATAAAGCAGATAAATTACAGGGTGGACAGATACTGTAGATCATGAATAATTATCTGGCTCCCAATTATAATGGTAGGGACACATTTCCGTTTTAGATTTTTAAGACATATTTTAAACACGTTTTTAACCCATTCATCTTCATTAGTCTTTCTTGCATAACTATTATTAATAATAAAATAAAATCTAATTAAATTAAATTCCAGGTTGTGAGGCAACAAGAGATTTTTGCAACCCACTGTACATTATAGCATTTTACTCAAAATTTCTTTCTTTATTCAAACTGGTTATAAACCTAAATTTTGAAAAAGTTGGGACAGTGTGTAAACTTTTTATTCACAATAGAACACAGTAAATATATCAAATACTGAAACTAAAACATTGTACCTTTTTGGCTGACGGGTATAATTCTGAATTTTAAGGCAGCAACACATCTCCAAAAACTTGTTCCAGTTCCATGTTTTCCACTGTCGAGCATCCCCTCCTCTTTTAACAACAGTCTGAAAACATTCAGGAACTGATTAGACCAGTTGCTTCGATTTTTGCAGGGGCATGTTGTCCAATTCTTCTCTTATGTAGAATTCTAGCTTTTTAACAGTTCTGGCTCTTCTTTGCTGAATTTATTTTATTTTAAATGTTTTAAAATTTTAAACATAATCAGACCTATTTTTAATGCAGTAGTAAAAAAATGATATGTTTACCGTGTTCTATTTTGAATAACATATGGGTGTATGAGATTTGCACATATTGCATTCTGTCCTAATGTTTTTGGAATAGGAATTGTAGGTCTGAATCATACACATCCAGATGCCACTCAGATTGTGAATCCCTTTTGTTTGTGTTCTTTACAAAGGTCCCACCTGCAGGACCTGAAGGACGTGACTCACAACATTCTCTACGAGACTTACCGTGTACAACGTCTCAACGAGAGCAACATGAACTTCAGTGAGCTGGTCCTGTCTACTTGGCCACTGGGGAACGGAACTGACAAATGTGAAACAGAGAGCCAGCTCTGATACTTCCTGCTGCATCAGCTGAGGAGTGCTGCTCTTCATCATCCAGTAACAGAGTGAGATAGGAGTGCCATGTTATCCTGACAGAAATGAGATGGAGAAAATATTTCTCCTTTTTAAATAACAGGACCAAGTAGATGGTTGTTATCTCAATGCAAAATTGTCTGTTTTTTCTTTTTTGTTTTCATAAATGCTATAAGAAATGTAATGCCGTTTGATTGTCCTGGAAGGATGTTGAAATATAGAACAAGTAACATGCCAACAGCACAGCATCATGAGAAAAATGGAAGCCAGAATAAAGAAGCTTTATGCTCATCTTCGTCATTCTCATTTGGGTGGAATGGCCACTCTTTTGCAATGTTACAATGTCTAAAATGAAGTTGGCCTTGCAGTGTGTAACTATGCTTAGGTCTGCTGTCATAGCATATACAAGCAGGTGAATTACTCATTAGTTAAAACCTGCTGCTGTGCCAAGAGCTCATCTGTCTACTCTCACTCTGCATTTCTGTATTGTTTCTGTATGATTTTAATCTGATTTATATAGACCTTGTAAGGAATAATTCATGCAACCTGCTTCAGTTTCTGTTGGTTTGGGTTTTAATTTTGAAAAAAGGGCTACCATTATTTTCTGAAGTTAGCTAAAACTGACTATAGGGGTGCAAAACCTACATGTTTTGACTGCAGAAATTTGAAATTTTACTGTCTTAGTGATCCAGAACTTCATGTTCACACTGGACTGAAAACTGACGCAGACAAAGTCTTGAAAGTATTTAGTCCACAAAAATTGTTTAAAATATTTTCTTCAAATTTTCAGACTACATTAAAGTGCCAAAACAATTTTAAAAATAATCAGTTTCCTTTCTCTTTTTTTACCTCTTTTGAAGAGTATTTTTCTAAATAGTATACAAATAATTTAATTTACATTATTAGTTGCATGCATACCATTTTTTCAGTTAGGGACATGCATTTAACAAAAAGCTTGCTTGGTGCACCACCCTGTGGTTAAATGAGCAGATGGCATTTATTCTCATGTGCTTTTTGTCCTAAAAACCAACAAGTAATATCTTCAGTACAGCAGTAGTGAAAATTTAGTTATGGGACTTTGAGCTTATTTCATTTGGAAAATCTGTTTGCCTTTACATAAACACAATGGTTGTAGAATGAAAAAGACTAAACATTTTCAGAAAGAAATTCACCTTTAAAAAATTAAAGGGAAACATAATTATGCATTAAAAAATGTATCACACCTTCACATGCATTAGAAATGGCTTTCAAGGTTTCCAGACTGTATTCCAGTTTTTACATTCACACATTCTCTTTCTTAAGGTACATGTGTACAAGGGAGTAGGGTACAGCTCAGAATATTTACTAAGATACAACCACACTTGAAACTGTTCATTTGTTATTTTCTTCCGACTATTTTTAACAGATATGTCTCCAATGACTAACCTCAAAAATGGACAAAGAAAGAACTGGTAAAATAAATAAACAAACAGAGGTGAATTGATCATAGTCTGTAAGCAAACAAAGAAGCTCAGCACCACAGTTAATATTTTGGAAACCATACACCCTCGAATTACTTTTGTATGAGCCCATCTTACTCAGAGCAATAGAAGGACAACCTGTCTTTGTAATTACAAATAAATATAAATATTTAAAAATACACTCTCTGGCCTACTTAAATAATAAAAACAGCTATGCAAGGCTAATATTTATGGATTACAGTTCTGCATTTAACATGGTCATCAGCACAAAACTGATCCAGAAACTGCTGGGCCTGTGACTCAGTGCCCATTTGTGTAAGTGGATTCTGTCTTCCTCACCAGTAAGCCACAGCACATATGGAAAAGGAAAAACATCTCCACCCTGACTTCCTTCTACAAACTTTCTACACACCTGATTGTATCCCAACACAGTACCAATACCATCATGAAGTGTGCTGACAACACCACCATTGTGGGCCTACATTACCAACAGTGATGGGAGGAGGTCAAATTTGTTTCAAGTAAACAATCTTTCTTAACATCAGTAAGATTAAGGACCTGGGGTCTCATTTCTAAAAGAAATTGCATAGGATTCATACTAAAAGTGTGCTTACCCCCAAAAGGCGCAAATGGCGTATGCCAAAAAAAAAAAATCAGATTTATAAAACCGTGCATATGTGTACACAATGAAAAAGACTGGGTTGTTGATTCCACAACATTTAATTCAAGTTATACAACACAAAATAGCTCAGTTTAGAGGTACAGTCGCTACACAGCGCTCATATACATCCATTTCAGAAACGGCCATGTCTATACACTCCTGATCAAAATCTTAAGACCAGTCAAAAAATTGCAAGAATTTGCATTTTGCACTATTGGATCTTAAGAAGGTTCTAAGTAGAGCTTCACAATGTTAAAGGAAAAAATCAGCGTAAGAGACAAGAACTTTTGAGCGGGGAATTAATTGAAAACTGCATTTACACTCAAACATGATTTTTTCAGTTGATCAAAAGTTTAAGACCATAGCTCAAAAAGCCCCGAAAACCCCCCAAAACTGAAATCTAAGTGTCAAAAAAAGGACTCATTAATGAGTAGCTCCACCATTCTTGTTGATGACTTCAAACAATCGTTTAGGTATGCTTGATGCCAGTGTTTCCAGGAGGCTAGTGGGAACGTTGCTCCAAGTGTTGAAGATGGCTTCACGAAGGGCATCCACTGTCTGGAACTGATGTTCTCAATTGGGTTTAGATCCGGGGAACATGCAGGATAGTCCAAAAGAGTGATGTTATTCTCTTGG
>NC_051441.1:22715850-22720931 GCF_001649575.2 Kryptolebias marmoratus
CAGGATCATTTAAAAAATGCAAAATGACTGTCTTACTGCGTCCAACCTCAGCAGCGATGGCACGTTGTGAGAGGCCTTGTTTATGCAGCTCAACAGTCCTACCACGTTCAAAGTCAGTAAGCTTTTTTGCTTTTGCCATCAGGAGGTCTTGACACTGTAAAGACTTGACAGAAAATGACATGGAATCCAGATTTTTGCACAGCTTTTGGCTTTTAAAGACTATGGTCCTAAACTTTTGATCAGCTGAAAAAATCATGTTTGAGTGTAAATGCAGTTTGCAGAAAATTCCCCGCTCAAAAGTTCTTGTCTCTTACGCTGATTTCATCCTTTAACATTGTGAAGCTCTACTTAGAACCTTCTTAAGATCCAATAGTGCAAAATGCAAATTCTTGCAAGTTTTTGACTGGTCTTAAGATTTTGATCAGGAGTGTATCTGTCTAATAACGCGATGTTTCCCTAAGAACTCTGTTTCTCCTGCCATCTCTTCATCATTGGTGGAGCAATAATAACCCCTACTGGCGAATTATTAACACAGTTGTGGTAAAGACAGTCACTGGTGAAGACAAGCATTTTTTTCTTTTCAAAGAAAATTAACTAATCTTTGTGCTTTAACCCCAACAACACAACAGGTAAAGAGCATGGAAAACACAAAACAATATAGTTTTACAGAAATGATTAGGTTAACATGGCCTATGTGCCACACATACGCACAACAGCAAGCAATTTCCCTTTATAAATCTCATTTGTACCTACAAGGTCCCACTTCAGGTTCTGCCCTCCACACACCCACATTCAACTGTAAATGGTTGATGTAAAGCACCTCATGAATGTGAAGGTGTATTTAAATGAGCCAGATGATCAATGTTATTTCATGGTTACCAATGGCAACCACGGAGAAAAGAGCGAAGAAACAAAATTTCACTGAGGCAGAAATCGATGTACTGGTGATGAGGTGGAGAACAAAAAAAATATTTTAGGAGCCACAGTAGTGCTGTTACAAATAAAAGGAAGCATTGTGAGTGGCAACATGCTGGGAGTGGGACAGAGAGGACCTTGGCTGAGGTGAAGAAAAAGTGGTCAGACTTTAGAGTGGAGGAAAAAAAGCAACTAACCGGCCACCGCCAGGGGATGTCAGCTATAGGTGGGGGTAAGGGCCTACCGAACTAACACCTTTTGAAAGGAGTATGGCCGAAAAGTGATGGTCTGCCAAAAACTGATCGGGTATGAAACTGTGAGAGAGCGTGCACGGGTTTGAGCGGTATTAAAGCGCGCCTCCTCTGGGCTCTGTGGGTTTGAAAGGAGGTTAGGAGGCAGCGCCTGAGGAGGGAGCCACTGTTCCCTCGTGTGTTAATCTGTGGTACACATCATCCAGGTGATCATCCAGGGAGAGGAATGTGATGGGGAGGAAACTTTGAAATGTTGCATCAACTTTTATTTAAGCTTTAAGTTGGCTTAAAGGCCTTTTTTATTTGAAAGGTCCTTATGGCTCGCCAGCAGAAGCATAAATAATACTGCTGATTTGAAAGCTTATGATAAAGTCGATCTAAGATTAAAGTTTGATTATGGAGTGAAATTAAAGTAATCATGGATGGATAAATAATCAGTAATCAGTGTGGCTTCAATTTCCTACTTCACCATCTGTCGCCAGTTTCCCCGTCTCCAAAACAAGCGTATATGGTACGCATGCCTCCGATTTTGCATGAGGGACCAGACATTTTCCCGTCTAGTTTGTGTTTTATAGATCACAAACTTTGCATGGAAAGTGACGTAAGCAAGTTTCAGGCCTCGTTTTACGAATGAGACCCCTGGTCCTGGATTTCAGGAAACAGGATGTGGCTCACTCCCCCATCTTCACTGGAGGAGATACTGTTAAGAGAGTCAGCAGCTTGAGGTTTCTGGGACTCACTCTTAGTGTGAACTTAAAATGGGCAGAACATACTACACTTGTCACAAATAAGACTCATCGTCTTCTAACTAGTAAGGAACAGAGCCAGTCACTGCAGGTGTTATGGTGTGCTTTCTTCCTCCTTATTTTAATTCACATGTTTACATTCATATTTTTTACTCAGTAAGGTATGGGATTTTAAATGTAACAAAGTACAATACTTGAAATAACATACTTGAGTAAACATTAAAGTATTTATAATAATTTTTACTTTAAAAATTACCAAATATGCTTAATTCATACGCAATTACAGTACCTTGAGTAAATGTAATTAGCGAAATTCCACCTCTGCCACCCAGAGGGCGGTGGCAGTCTTTGAAAATGCATGCACCACTAGCCTGAAGGAAAAGAAAAGCAGAAAAATAAACAAAGCACCCCCTGATCTAATTACGATCAGGTGCTGACTTGCAGCCACTGTGGCTGAGTTTGCCTCTCCAGGATAGGAGCCCGAAGAAGAGACAGGGAGCCACCTCCACGTGGGACCACCACCTGCAAGGAGGACCGTCAAAGTTGGTTGCCATGTGAGCTGGGCGGCAGGCGCCGGAGGGTGCCTGGCTATGTTGATTCCCGGTGGCATAAACTAGCTCTAGGTAAATGGAATGTCACCTCACAGGCAGGTAAGGCGCTGGAGCTTGTGTGTGGGTGGAGCGTTAACAACTAGATATAGTTGGGCTCACCTCTACACACAGCTTGGACTCTGCTTCTCACCTCCCTTAAATGTGCCTGAAGTTGAGTGGCATTCATCATCTGGTTCTGCAGGGCACTGTTCACAATAAAGCGGTCCATAGTGTAGGATGTGGCCAAAGGATGTCCACTTTTACGCCTTTCTGTGACTCTTCCAGTCTTTCTGTATCTCTGCTGCAACATGATGATGACAATATGTGACACTCTAAGCTCAAGGGCCAGTTCCATCTGAGAACATTTTGTTTGAAGCCTTGTAATGGCAAAGTACCGTTCATCAATTGTTAGGTGACGTCTTGGTCTCATGATGTCAAAGTGTGAAGAGCATGATGAGGAAGATTGTTTAAGTACCAATTCTAGCTGAACTAGGAAATTTATTAGTTCCCTTACAAAAAAATCCCATGAAAATGGCATGTGACTTTCACATGTGATCACATGTGATTCCCACATTTCCACATGTGAAAACGTGATTTTTTTTGTGGATTATGTGAACCACGTGTGGAAAATGGGAATCACATGTGGAAATATGTGATTTTTTTGTGGATTATGTGAACCACATGTGGAAAATGGGAATCACATGTGGAAATATGTGATTTTTTTGTGGATTATGTGAACCACATGTGGAAAATGGGAATCACATGTGATCACATGTGAATTTCGTGGGATTTTTTTGTAAGGGTTGATTCATGGATCAAACAACTGTTGTGAATTTTGCCATTTAGCTCCTTGTCAGAGAACAGTAAGTAGTAAATTCTGAAACACTGAACAGTTGGATATGTGCATTCAAAAGTTTAGAGAGGGTCACATTAAGCTCACCTGTAAAGATTATAGTACATTTAAGGTTCATCCTGAAATTTCACCTGAAAGCCAAATATCCCTAACTTTTTGTGCGTAATGTATCTCCTCTGTCTTTTTCCTGGCCAGGTGCATCTCTATCATCCTTCTACCATACATTCATATACCCACTGTCCCTCCTCTGCACATGTCCAAACCATCTCAGTCTGTCCTCTTTGTCTCTAACATCCTTCTGTCCCTCCTCTGCACATGTCCAAACCATCTCAGTCTGTCCTCTCTAACTTTATCTCCCAGTTGTTCAACCTGTGTTGTACCTCTGATGACCTCATTCCTAATCCTATCCATCCTTGTCATTCCCAAGGAGAACCTCAACATCTTCAGCTCTGCCACTTCCAGTTCTGTCTCCTGTCTTTTTGTCAGTCCCACTGTCTCCAAACCATACAACACAGCTGGTCTCACCACTGTCTTGTAAACATTTCCTTTGACCTTTGCTGCCACCCTTTTGTCACAAATCACTCCTGAACCTTTTCTCCATCCACTCCAACCTGCCTGGACTCTCTTTTTCACCTCTTAACCACACTTCCTGGTTTCCTGAACAGTCAACCCTAAGTACTGTGCCCTGTTCTCACCACAGATCACAATGTCCTCTGCAGACATCATAGTCCACGGGGATTCCTGCTTGACCTCATCTGTTAGTCTGTCCATCACCAGAGCAAACCAGAAGGAGCTCAGAGCTGATCCTTGATGCAGTCCCACCTCCACATTGAAGCTGTCAGTCACTCCTACAGCACACCTCACCACTGTCCTGCTGTCCTCACCACTGTCCTGCTGTCCTCATACATGTCCTGCTGTCCTCACCACTGTCCTACTGTCCTCATACATGTCCTACTGTCCTCATACATGTCCTGCTGTCCTCACCACTGTCCTGCTGTCCTCATACATGTCCTGCTCTCGTCACCACTGTCCTACTGTCCTCATACATGTCCTGCTGTCCTCACCACTGTCCTGCTGTCTTCATACATGTCCTGCTGTCCTCACCATTGTCCTACTGTCCTCATACATGTCCTGTACTAGTCTAACAAACTTTTCTTCTGTTTAGATAGTTTGTGATTTTTATGCATGTTTTATTGTTTTTTATTCACTGTGGACTCTTTGTGAAATAACAGTGTTTGATGTTTGATGATGGAACTCTGCCTGCATTTGTGAGTAGTTTTCCCCTGACGTCTGTGGGGACAGCCTCATTGGGAGGGTCGCAGAGGAGATCGGTCATCATATGAACCGTGTTTCTGGCCAGAGATTGCTTGTGTTTGCAGGGCGGCGGCAAGGTGGACTCCAGCGGTGAGTGGGCCCATTGTGGACTGCACCAGGCGTACGAAGCGGCAGAGATTGTGACGGCTGCAGGGCGGAACCAAAAGGCTTCCCTTCCTGGGTTTGACTGTCAGGATTCCAGCTTTTTAAACCTTTTAATTGAAAACGGGAGGACAATTGCATCCTGGACTGAAGACATTGTTTTATTTTATTGAGTTTTTAGCTTTTTAAGAAACATCCATCCATCCATCCATCCATTCTCTTCCGCTTATCCGGGGTCGGGTCGCGGGGGCAGCAGCCTAAGCAGGGAGACCCAGACTTCCCTCTCCCCAGCCACTTGGGCCAGCTCCTC
>NC_051441.1:22721701-22741247 GCF_001649575.2 Kryptolebias marmoratus
CCAGTGAGAGCTGTAGATCACGGTCTGATGAAGCCAGTAGGACCACATCATCTGCAAAAAGCAGAGATGCGGTCCTAAGGCCACCAAAACGGATCCCCTCAACACCTTGGCTGCGCCTAGAAATTCTGTCCATAAACGTTATGAACAGAATCGGTGACAAAGGGCAACCTTGGCGGAGTCCAACTCTCACCGGAAACGTTTAGTTTTTAAAGGAATATTTTTTCATAACTCTTTAAAAGAAAAGACCAGACCTGTTTATTTCCTGAGTGTTCTCCCTGGGAATAAAATTGTTTTATTTGTCTGTCTTCCTGGGTTCTGACTCATTGGCTTCCCCTTGTTGTTGTTGAACCTGTTGGTGTGACACTAAGCCACATTAGCTTGGTGTTTACACAGTCACCTCTTGTCTGAGTCTAGCTTTCACAACTCTCTCCCAGATCTTCATCATGTGGCTCATCAACTTAATTCCCATATAGTTGCTGTTGCTACAACTCTGTCCATCACTCTACATCAGTGATTCCCAACCCTGGTCCTCGAAGAACACTATTCTGAATATTTTAGTTGTTTCCCTGCTTTGACACACCTGATTTGAATGAGTGAGTGATTCATAGGTTTCTGCAGACTTTGGTGTCTACCTTCAGCAGTCAATGTGCAAGAGGCAGGGGACACCCTGGACAGGTCACAAGTCCATCACAGGGCCACATGGAGACAAATGAGACAAACAACCATTCATGTTCTCACTCACATCCACAGACAATTTCAGAATTACCAATTAACCTAACATGAATGTTTTTGGTCTGTGGGAGGAAACCAGAGTAAACCCATGGGAACACAGGGAGAACATCCAAACTCCACCCAGAAAGGCCTCAGGTTAGGAAGCGATCCTGCAACCTTCCTGCTGGGAAGCAACAGCTCTAACCACTGAACCACTTTTCCACCTGGTGAATTTATCTAATAAGAAATTATTGGAATGGTTTAACTGTTTTTTTTTTACTCTTTGTCATTACAGAAGATGTCCAGTGAACAGGGTGACAGAACCTTTGAACAGGAACTTTGAACTTTGATATTTTATGTTTTACAGTACCTATATATATCAAACAGTTTAACAAGTTTAAAAGAATTTATTTCAGCTCACAGGAAAATTAGGTGTGCTTTGCTTAGAGCAAAAATTAAATTTTGAAGCTATCTCACAGAAGTGAGAAAATGTTTTGATGATGAATAGAATTCAGGATATTTTTCTTGTATATCATTAATACAGACTTTAAAATTTTTAACTCACTAACCAATAAAAAGTGATTTTTATGGTTTTCAGTGGAGTTTGAACCCAATGTTGGGAACCACTGGTCTATAGGGCTATACCTCAGCAGTCCTTACAAACAAACAAATCCCTTTGGATCAACTGAACCTGCTTAAGTCACAGCAGCCATATCAAACACCAAAGTCCCACCATATATATTAAACCTGTACAGTCAGTTCACAGACATAAGATTCCAAAATCAAAAGTAGTTTTAAATTATTTAGAAAGATTATTTAATAATATTATTTATTTAATCTAGAACATTTATTTATGTAATGATGAAAAAGAAAATGTCGGCCCTGCCAGGCATACCACAGCCTGCCCACTGATGTTGGCTACCCATAGCCCTCATCAGTTTCAGCCTTGCTGTGGAGGAGGAAAAATCATGAACAGCATCAAGGGATGCAGGTGAAAGGGTTTTCTGTGCAGAAACTTTGACCACATCCACTCTTCTTCCTTCCCATGATAAAAAACAAGTGCTTTTTGCTTTGTATATAAAAGGACATTCAAGGATGGATAATCTTGGCAATGCATTTGTTGACACATGGAGAGTGTGGATTGGTTGTTGCAACCATTTGGTAAAAACATGAAAAAAACAAACAAAAAAACAACACTGAAAGAGCACGCAGAATCTGTTGAATTTAACATTATCAGTAAACTTACAGTATTTATTTTACTGTTTACTTAAAGTTGTGCTGTACAAGGTTTGTAACAAAATGATGACAGATGACCAAAAAATTGCAGACAGTTATAGAAAGTATTTGTATTTGAATATGAGTTGGGATGATGCACTGTAGAAAGGTTAGTTGTTTGCAGCTGAGGAATGACTGTGCATGAGAGCTCATGATATGTAAACTGACTCGTGGATCCTTTGGAATCTCATCAACACCAAAAATACTGAAAGAGCACAAAACAAACAGTCCTATCAAATTAGGAGTTTCAGTTTCAGACAGTGTTGAGAGGTTGGTTTTTGGTGCAAAATGCATAACATAGGTTTTGGGGGCATGAAATGGGGCTAAACTTAGTGATTTACCCAAAATGACCTGACGTTTCATGTGAATTCTGGCTGTTTTTTCACAATAAAGTAAATTTTTCAATTACAGAACAGTCAAAATTATGAAGTTTATCCAAGTGACAGTTTATTAAACTTACTAAGCTGGATAACTTCATTTTGCTACTTGGCTTTTTGGTTTTGTTTATTTTAACTTTATCCATAGTAACCTTTATAAACCCTGTTAGCCATAACCGATTATTGTTAAGTCTACAAACTAAAAGCAAAAAGACTTTTTGTGACAACTGCTCAGTTCTGAGCATCTGTTACTGCTGTTTTCAGGTTTTTGGACTGTTTACATGAATATCAAACTGATTCTAACTGGGTAAACAGTGAAACCAAAAACCAAAATCAGCAGGAATTTGTGTTTTTCTATTACATTATATTCATAACATTTAACACCTGAGCTCACCAAAATCAATTAGCAGAAAGCTTGTGGTGAAGCTGAATTCTGCTCGGATCTGATTTCAATTTTGTTTTAGGTTCAGTCATTTTGTCGGTAATAAGTTTCCACAGAATCCTCAGAGATTTTGCCCCATTTCAAACTGTTAGTGTAAACATTGCTTGGCCATGACAAAAGTTGATGTCATATGTCATAAACTTCTATGAATATCACACTCTGTATTTTGCTGCCACATTCAGCACAATGAAGGTAAATATAACATCACTGCTGAAAGTCCCTTCTAGAAAAAGGACCAAACAGCAATACAAAGTCGACACAGACTTGCACACAGGAAAATATACTATAGTGTATCATGAATGTTCAAAAAACTTTAAGTCACTGGTATTGATGTTAATGGTTAGTGGTGTTCAAGAGTTAAGTAGATAAATTTCCTCAGGGGGTCTGAAATGTCACAACATAAACAACAACAATAATAATAAAAACAGCAATCAATGAATAATCTCAATTAAGTTCATATTCAAAGCAATTTCCAAAACTAAAACAAAACTGTTAATGAATGACTCTTTAATAAATACATTGTGCAAATAAGACACACATTAATTTAAATAAATAAATACATGAATAAATAAATATACTTCTGTACATCAAAGAGATGCTGAACAACATCTAAAATGAGCCAACTTGAAGCAAAAAACGCAGACCGAGTAGAAACATGCATGGTTTGCTTTGTCCGTACAGTTTGTTTCACTGGAGTTCAAGATCAGCTCGAGGCAACTGGACACATTTTATGTGCTGCTGTGGATGCATTTGGCACAACCTAATACTGTTTGACGCTAATCCAGTGCCTTCAGTTGGCAGTCAGCACATCTGAGGACACACAAGGCAAAAAGCAGGACAGTGGCTTACTGGTAGGCTTTTCCACTTTCTTGTAATGTTACAATACAAGGTACAACCACTGACTTGAAAGGTTGCCTTACCGTTTTCCTTTTTTAACTGAGAAAGTTAAAAAAAAAACCAAAGGTCCTGTTAACTTTAGCCTAGTTTGTGTAGATTATGTGTTAAGTCAGTGTTTTTTAATCGAGGCCTTCCTAAACATTTTTTTCTCTAACAAATGTCTAGAATATATGTATTTAAGTTCTGTTTTTAATGACAACCATGTTAGTTTTCTTCACTCCCCATATTGTTTTTTCAGACCTGCAGCTTTCTGTGTGGGCTGGCTAGTTATTCTCTGCAAAGAAAATCAGAAGGACACCATGGGCCAGGTGTAGCAATTCCTGTAATTGCTAAAAAAGCTGTGCTGCCAAAAATGAATTATTGTAAATGTGGTAATAAGACCTGACGAGACTTTATTTAAGTCTAATTATGGCCTAAGGTCCATCATTCAAGGACCCTAGGAAAATCTAGGGTTCAATTATTATTTATTTCCAGCATTTAACTTTTTTGTCAAACAGGCAGACAGATTTTACATTTTATCTGTCTGTCTCTGTTGTGGAGAGTTTTCAGAATTTCTAAGTCAAATCAATTATTTCTTAATAATCTAAAACAAAAGACTGTATTCAGAACTAAAAAGAAGAAATTTGTCTCTTAAACCCTTACATTAAACCAATTTTAACATAACTTCAAAAATCAAAGTTAAAAGATTATTTCCCTCAATAGTTCTGGAACCAATGAGGGAAATGTGGGCTAATTAGAAAATGTATAAAATCAAAAGCCTTATAGTTCTTGTTAAGCCAAAATACAACGTTACAAGAGCCTGGAGCCCCATTTGTTTCTGTCGTGGAAACCCCTAACAGATGATCCTACATCATTTAAATGTTTAGATTGCAGATGTGGATAATTTAGTTGGTACCCTTTCAGCTCATTGAAACAATACTTCATTTCTCATGAAAAGTGATTCAGTTAAAAGCAACTGTCTAATGTGTATCTACATGTTTTTAGTATGTGACAGAGGAAACAAATAGAAAAAAAAAGAAAAGAAAGGATTTGTTGTTTATTTTACAAAGATCTGTTAAAATAGTTTGGACAGATTTGTTGTTTCCCTTAAAGAGATGATTATTCTTTACATTATAGATCAAACCAAATGTCTGACCTTAATTAGTACCCCAGGTGCCTTCAAACTTTTCATCAGCCATTTAGCCTTTTTAAAGGGAACAAACAGCCTCTGGGTAGGTTAGTTTGGTTGTGTTCACCACACTGAACATGGAGCAGAGAAAGCAAAGGTTGTTTGAGAAGATATTCATTTTAAGGGTAAAGGCTACAAGACCACCTCCAAACATTGTCATGTTCTAAAGAGTATCAGGTTCATGGGACTGTAGCCAACCCCCCAGGATGTGGACGCAAGAGGAAATGCAACCTCAGGTTGATCAGACAGATAGTGCAGAGGGTTGAAAAACTGCCAAAATTATTCAAGCTGAACTCCAAGGTCAAGGTACATCACTTTCTGATCACGCCATCAGTCACATTTTGAATCACAGTGATGGAAGAAGACCCAGGAGAATCCACTGTTGGCAGAAAAAAATGCATGTTGACAACAACAACTTTCTGAGACTGATGAGACAAAACTGGAGCTTTTTGGCTCTAGTCACATCAGTTGGGTTTTTTCATTATTGTGGAAGGGTACCAACAAATATATGTGTGTCTGTATGTTTGGAGAAAAGATCCTCAGTTAACAGAAGTCTTACATCTAATTGAAGTTAGTTATTTGCTGGAATGGATGTCACTGAAAAGCACACAACAGATTTATTTGTTATTTGTCATGTGACTCTATTCTAGTCATCTTCTAAATAAAAGGCCTTTTCTTTATAGAAGGCTCAGTTTGCTTTCCATTTGACTGACTGTTCCATCATGTTGCACTGATTCCCTTTTCCTCATGTCACCATTTACAACAGCTGTAAATAAATGTATACAAAAACTGAAAACCACAAACTAAAGCAATAATCAAGCAAATCAAACAAGCGTGCAACTTCCCCTCAAAGAAAAAAAAATGTAAACAGTTGTTTTTCAAATCTTTTTAGTGTTTTTGATAAGATACAAATGAGAGGAGATGGTGTCCCAAAACCATGGGAAGCTGCAGGTCCATGACACACTTTGCACACAGATGCAGGGAGAAAAAGAGACTGAGATGGTCCTTCCTTGTTCTCCACCTGAATTGGTTCCTGCTCGTTCAGCTGCCACTTTGGCGTCTTCCTCTAAACAAGAGAAAACTAAACCTTTGATACCTTCTGAGAAAAAGAGTATTACATGGGGAGATGAAGGTTGCTTAGAAGTGGAACTTCTCATGGTCTTGAGGACTTTGCTTCACTTGTCACATCCTGTATATTGGTGAGTGTTTACAGTGTATAAGTGTGAGTTCAAACAGCTAAAACAAGTTTTTATTACATTTGCTCTTTCTTCTAAGTTGCATCTGGATTTGCACATTTCATCCTTCAGTATCCTTTCAGTTAAAAAAAATCTAAGTTTTCAGAGAGACTCTTCTGGAACTCAAAACCTTTTGCTGATTTTAAAAAGAAACTTGCTGTCAGACAAGACGTCACACCAAGTTCTTCACTTCAGCATCTTCTTAAATGAAGCTCGAATGCCTTCCTCCTCCGGGTCTGGCACGTATCATCGTTTACCTTCCTGCCTCTCACTCTGCCTGTGGTGAGTCTGTTCAGATGGGTCTTGGGGGAGGAGAGGGGCCAGGCCATGAGGAGCGGTAGTGAAACAGTTAGGTGGAAATTGTGAGGAAGGGTTTAAAAGGAGGAGGTTTGAAGAATGGTGGTCTGTCAGGTGAGAGTTGGTTGGTCTTATTCAATGACCATGCAGTGGGGAAGGTGCTGGGAGTAGTATTTGAAGAGCTCAGCTGTGGCTCCAGGACAGTTGGTCAGCTCCAGCTCTTCTAGCTCCTGCAGCTGAATGAGGCCTGACAGGCCAGTGGTGGTCAGCAGGGGGCAGCCTGAGGAAACAGCAGGGAGGAAAAAATAAAACAGCTGTGGGCTAGGCCAGGGCAAGAGATGCAACAAAAGAGCTTTTTCTGCCCTTTTAACCACTAAAAGATTTTTTCCCAAAACCATATAACCTACTTGAATACTGAAATCAAGATTAAAATTAGAATAATGCAATTCATTTAGTTGCATATAAATAGAATATATAAAAACTGGTTTGTTAAATTCTGAGACTAAAGAACTTATCAGTATTTTTGCCCTTTAGGAAAAAGAAAAGACAATGTAACCACTGAATTATGGAGACCTATGTGAGTCGTAACTATAGTTCTTTAAAACAATTAAGTTCCCTTCTTTGAAGTAATAAAGCATGTAATTGAATCCCAGTAAATAGTTTGATTAAAGACAAAAGATTTGGACAGTTTGTTGAATATTTAATTGTGACTCACAAAACGTTTTATAATAACGACTGATTCCTTCATTGACTTAAACATTGATGAAGTTTTTATGAAAGACAAGTTTTTACTTCTAATTCTCATCACTGTAGGGTTCTACGTCAGAGTTTGGGCTATTTCTGCATTATTAGCCTAAAATGAATCAATTGTTTTATCAGTGTTTGGAAGTAAATTCAAATGTCTCTCTCTCTCTGGATCTTATCAGGTCAAGAGTGGTCAATCCATCAGGATTCCCCTTTCAGTAACCCCAAGAATGCCATAAACTAATCACTTTTGTGACTCTAAAATAAGAATTACAACCCCCAACTCAGACATCCTGGCTCCAAGACAAGATCAAGGTGTCAAAATTCTACTGCGTTTGGATGAAATTTACATTTTGAGAACCAATCCACAAAGGCCTGGTCAAACTCAAACGGATAACACCGTGGGTTTCTACAGACTTAAAAGGAAACTAACATTCCTTCAGGACTGGAATGAAGGTACCACATTGCCCCCTTTGGGAGCCTCAAAGTTCCTGTTCATTGTATTTTTGGGACTACCTGATACAATGTGCATTTTCTAATCTGTTAAAAATAAGTTTCTGACCTGCAATCTTCATGTTAAAGTGTGATATTGTGCCTAACTTTTCTATTTTCAGTCGCAAGAATGTTTTTCCACTTCACTGACTTCATCATATTTTCCCCTTTAAGCCAAATTTTCCGTCGTTAAGATGTTTTTCTAAGGTTATTTCAGCGGTCGTCACTGACTTTAATTTAGGAAAGGTTAGTGAAATCAGTCAGAGCTTTAGTTAAACTCCATTGTGTCATCTTCGTGAGACCAAAGACTCCTCACCACAGCTCAGCCTTCGAATGTCCACCTGAGGGGTGGTTCACCTGCCTACCGAGAACAAGCAGCTGACTACAGGACCAGCCTGGAAGCTAGCCCGAAAGTTCTTCTCAGCTCCCGCTGACTGACGGTGCTCTGGAGACGACATCTCCTGGGTCCTTTCATCAACTCCAGCCAAACTACCATCTGGTACCGAACGTAGCAGCTAATCATGTCTTCTCTTGGTAGGATAAGATCTCTGAACCTTCTGCTGGTTTGCTTTTTTGGTGAAATAGCTACGAGTTTTGGTCTCTAAGTTATTAATGTCTCATTCCAGTTGGCTAAATCCATAGTAATAATCAACACTTCCATCACGTAAAGTTAACTTTCAAAAGCCTTTTGGACTGTTTCTCAGCTGGCCTGGGAACGCCTTGGGATTCCCCCGGAGGAGCTGGCCCAAGTGGCTGGGGAGAGGGAAGTCTGGGTCTCCCTGCTTAGGCTGCTGCCCCCGCGACCCGACCCCGGATAAGCGGAAGAAGATGGATGGAATGGTACTTGAAACATTTACAGGGGTTTTCAATTTCCTCACGAGAGTTTCAGAGGCTTGCAGTATTATCATTTAAGTTTTGAAAGCAAGCTCAAAACATTTGTGTGATAAATTCTCTCTCAAAACAGTCACAGAGTGGTCTCAAACCTGACTCAAGAGGGCCAGAGATGTATTTTGACACTTGCACAGGGGCTCTCTCTGACAAGAAACATCCAAGGCAAATGACCAAGTCATCACCATAATCAAGATCAGTACTTATTAATAAAAAACTGGTTGAAATCTGTCTATCTTCATTTCCAAAGTGTACTCCAGCAGAATAAATCATAAACATGGGGGCAGCTGCCAAAGTGGGTACAATGTGGGTGCAGGTGGGCAAGAAATTAACATGGCCAAAAATACGATTTTGCAAACATGACAATAAGCTGTGATTTTCAAAAACTGGCTCACAGCTACACAGCTCACCGGTTACTCTGAATTTAGTGAGGCTGCAACAAAAGTGTTATGAAAGGCGAAAATGGTGGAAACGTGCCGAGTCACTCTCCCGACACAGTGAGACCTCACAGTGAAGAAACTCAGGCCTTATCTGAGCAGGAGGGTGAGAGCAACCCTCCATATCAGGATAACATCACCCAACCTGCTGTGACTGGAGAGGAGGATGGTCAAGATTTGCTGTTTGTTCAATCTGCTGAAGCTGCATGTGGAACTGTGCCATGCCAGGCCCTCACATACCCTCACCTAGTTGGGCTGATGAGCCCTGTACTACCCTACCATAACTCTCCAGTAATGGGGTCCTTGTATCCTTTTATGGCCCTTCTGTGATTTTTAAGTCCATTCTTTGTTCAAGTTATGAAGAAGGAGGTAACTGAAAGTGGTTTTGCATAATCATGAAAGGATGTTTAATAAAACTCTGACACAGGAGGAGTGGGGAAGTATTTTTGGGGCTTATGTCTTGATGTTGGTGAACCCATCGGTCGATTTGAACCTTTTTCTTATTTTTCTATTTTGTCTTTTGTTTTTTTTTTAAATCATATAACCTGTAACTGAGACATTACATACTTTTTACACCTTTAATCAAGTTTGGCCGTGAGGCGTATACCTGATCAGTGACTCCTGGGTTCTTTCCTGCATCCTCTGTAAGTCCCTCTGTTTATTTTCTGACTCTGCTGGTTTATTTCTGGCGTGGTGGCACAATAAAGGCACGAGCTGAGCTAAGTTAAGGGTTCCAGGGTGCCCCCCCTTCCCGGTTCCAATCTTAAAGCCTCAAAGAGGAGTGGAGTGACAGAAGGGACCCGGGGCTCATCGTGGACGCGGGCTCTGTTTGGCCTGTCCCGTCCTTGCTGGGTCCTCGGGCCATCACTTGGCTAAAAGAAGCAGTGATTCACCGTCTGGAGCCGCGAGTCAATCAGTCAGTTGCTGACTGATTGGAACTACGTCAAACTACGAATTACGTCAAAGCAGCCTAAACCTTGTTCAAATTGCAAGTTTTAAAACCAGTAGGATTTTCTTGTGAACAGTGACCAGGCTGTCATTACCAGTACAACTCAATAACAATGCTTTTCTCTGAGTTCTATGCATTCAAATTACTGTAGCAAAAGATAATAATACGGAAATATTATCTTAGATGGTACAGAACTGTGTGTATGTGACTGATTTAGTGAGATACAAACTAACACAAGTGAAAATAAAACATTTATTACTGCAGTTATCACTATTTTTCATGTTTCAGTCAACCATTTAGGATTTTGAGGTCAGATTTTCCAAGTCAAAATTCCAACTTTGTGGTACATTCCTGTTAGGTTTTCTGACTTGAAATTCAGACCTCTGAGTACAAATGCAATGTACTGCTAACCACCTTGAGGTTAAATAAAGGCACTGATTCTCAGCTCCTCATTGCAAAATTATCATGCTTGTTCCATTGTGAGTTTGTGCAGTCATTTTGTTCCAGCAGTTTTCTTACCTGACACTTTTTTGTCAATTTAAAAAAATATATATATATATCTTTATTGACCTTTCATGAGAAATGTGGTCAAACTGAAAGAGCTCAGTCTGTCAATCACAAAATACAGAATAATTTACACAAACTATATGCTGTGTGTTGCAAGCAAGAACAGAGAAAGCTTTTTGTTATATATCTCAAAGATCAGCATTATAAAACATGCTCGTTGATGCAATAAAAGCAAAATTTTCCAAGAGATTAAAGGAGCAATAAATCAGACCTGCAAGAGACAACAGACGAAGACTTCTCATTCCAAACAAATGCTGTAGTCCGAAATCTTGCACCTGAAATCGCACACAAATACAGATTTTCCGATTAAAACCCTGTTTACAGGAACACATATTCAAAGTCCATAAATGTCAAGTAAATAAAGCATTATATTTCTGATCTATCAAACAGAAAATGGAACTTATTTTCTGTCAAATCAACAAAAAGCTGGACATTGTAATCGTTGACAACTTTTTATATCCAACAAAAACATTGTCCACAAAATAAAAATGACCATAAGTTGTTACAATTACCAATTAAAATTACAGTTACTTATCCATCATCATAATCAACAATTTGTATATCTTTTTCTGTGAAAGAACTGGGCTACATATTATTAATTTTTTGCAGTTTTTTTTTTTTTTTGGGGGGGGGGGGTGTTTTTCTTGTGCATACAGTTGCAGTTTTTCTTCCTTGTGTGGAAGTCAAAAATGCACCTTGCAGCAACTCTCCAGTCTGATGATTAGTTCAGGCAGAGGATGAAGTCATTTTTTTCTTTTTTGGTAAAACAGTCATTGTTCATACAACAGATTTTTCCCCATCAATTTTTAGCTAGATAAATTTTTCTAATATTCTAAAAAAATATAAAACTAAAAAGTGGTACCTGCATCTTTGCTTTAAAGCTGGAATAGTTAACTTGTAAAGACACATAAATACTTAAATAATATCCGCCTATGACCCTAAACACACTGTTGAGACTACATCCTATTGGTTTAATGAGAACAGGTTAACCCTCTCAAGGCAGGCGTTGCAACAACATATCTGATTTTTCCTGTTACTCAAACTTAATTTGAGCCTGAGAGGGTTAAAGGTCCTAGAATGATCCATTCAAAGCACAGACCTCAATCCGCTTAATAATCTTGTCAAAATGTTTACTGAGTGTTGAGAAATGTTAAATGCCAAAATGTTGATTCAAATTTGAACTCTGAATGATTTCACAATGAAAAGTTGGACGATGGGGGGCTATCATTATATTGTAATAATGAAATTAATAAATTACGATGATGTTATTTCACGTGTTTGAAAGATTTTAGTTTGACAATAGTCAGTGATGAGTACTGCTGTAAAGTTCTCATTGCAGGTGTAACATTTAAAATGGTTAACAGCCACAGTCACAATAGCTAACCTTTAGTCAAAATTTAGAAAAGTAATTTAAAATGAACTAAATGTAATTTGTTACATTACTTGTATAAAGTAACTGAAATAGTTACACAACTATTGCATTTTATTAAAGAAACTTGTAATTGTAATTAAATTTCCAAAGAAACCTTTTCAACACTGATGAGAACATTAACATCAATCAAAATACACAGAACGTTTGTGCTTTGCTAAAGATTTTTTCAAAACAATGGTAGCTCCTTTTCCCCTTAATACTGTTTACAGGTTCCTTCCAATTATTAACCATTTTAGCACACAATGAAAGTTTAAAGGTGAGAGGTTCAAGATAAAGAAAAGCTCTGTATCTCCTGTCCACATAGATCCACAAAAAACTGGCTTTGTAAAAGTGTCCACTTTGGAAAGCATTTTCAAAAATCTAATTTTTCCCCTCACTAAATGCTCTGTGTGTTGATAGGAAGTCCAAATACAGCAAAAATCTGTTGCTTTAAACATATTTGAAAAAGTGTAAACAGGACCTAAAATGTATTAAGAAAATGCAGCATAGTATATTTTAGAAAATGTAAAAGCTCATTTGCTTTGTAAGATTTTGTGATTGTATTACCTGACAGCACCAGCGCAGATAAAGGCTTCTTAGTGATGACATGGTAGACAAATAGCCCAAGCCAGTGTCAGTGATTCGCACACACCTGCAAGGAGAGACAGAGAGAGAGCAAATTATCTTTGACATCTCATTGTCAGGTGTGGCAGAGAGCGAGGAGAACCCAGAGCGCAGACTCATCGTTGTCGGGGAGAAAAACTTATTCTAAAAACTAGAGAACAAAACAAAAGGCTGACGAGGCAGCAAAACCAAACAACAGCGAAGATCCAAACAAAGTATGAAACACAAGAAGAGGCAAGGCAAGGAATGAACCAGACAGCGCGTACAAGCACAACGGACCAGCAGGAGATGACCGGGTTTTAAAGACAGGAGGCAATCAGCAAAAGTGGGCACAGGTGGAAAATTAAACAAAAACTTGATACAAGTGTAGATGGACATGGCAGGCAGACAAGAGATAGACTGAGGAGAAGTGAAATGATGACAGAGGCACAGAGAACAAAACATGAAGGCAACAAGGAGACACTAAACTCAACCCAAAAAGAAACCAGAAAAAAATACTAAATACAAAAACAAACACAACAAAAACTGAATCCTGACAGTACCCCCCTCTCAAGGGACGTCCCTAGACGTCTGAAAACAAAACCACATAGCTCGGGGGATGGAGGGACTGAAAGTGAACAAAAAGCCAACTCGGCAAAAAAAGTTGAACGTTTTCCTCAAAAATAAATCCATCCTATGCTGTTTTGGCTTTAAAATCTCAGAGCTGGGTGGTTGCACAGTTCATACATCATTACTTTATCACATTATTGAGCTGCAAAGCCAGTGTGTCTTTCCACATGTCAACCTTTTTACCTCTGTTACTCCCTGGCTTCACAGCACAAAGGGGCACCAGGAACAGGTTGGCTTCAACTCCCCTTACCAGCTCATTTCATTCATAAATCACACTGAGGTAGCCAGAGGACATCTGTAAGTCCCTGCCTGAGGTGTCTTCTGAAACAGCTTAAAGTCTGCTCAGCTGCCAGCTGAATAAAGATAATTAGCCCTCCTGAATCCCTCAAAAGAGAGAAATAGAGAGAGGAAGAGAAGCCCTTGTAACTTCCAGTCAATTTGACCTGGAAGTTACAACACAGGAGGGTTAAACAGCAAACCGTGGGAATATTTTGAAATTAAATCTTTGATTTGTTTTGGTTTACTAAAAGATTTTAACTGTTTATTAAGCCCTATTCGCACAGGATTAGTTTTACCTAGGGACCACAGGCTATTTGTAATAATTACAGAGATAGTCTGTGTTGTTAATCCTGTGTGAATCGGCCATGTCAGTAATTTGTAAAGTAAAAATTCTCCTGCAAATTACCTACTATATCTTGCTGAACTCAGAGATCCTGTGATAATACTAATCCAATTCCAATATTCCAATCCAATATGTAATTAAGCAATTTTTGTTTCCTGGGTGAAATTTTATTTGTTTTTGGCGATGGAAGCTGTATTGGAGTGCATAGATAGCCTTTTGCGTCGACCCACAACGATTGCCATAAATAAGAAAAGGCTGAAGAGAAGGAGCAAAACCACATGCAAATGTTGGCTCACGTCATGCATTGCTCTGTGGGGTAAGAATAACTTTCTTCTGTTTGTAGCCTACTATACAACTGGCTAGTACTAATTGGATGTTATGCAATATGCAGCGCGTTAACATCATATCCAGAAGATGTCCGTAAATTTCAGCTAAATTTCAGGCTTCATTTGTCCCGTGCGAATGAACCATATAAAAAGCAGACGTTGGTGTCATGAATGTCAGTGTTTTGGTTCTTTGTTTGAGTCTGGTTTCTTGTTTTGGATTGTCTGTTGGTTTTCTGTTTCCTTGTCATCATTCACCTCCCCAGTAGTTTTCCATTCATGCCTGCCACGCCCACCTCACCTGCTCCTTGTTTAGTCCACAGCTGCACCCCATAATCATTTTCCCTCTGTCTTTAAAACCGGTCTCTGTTTTGTCACTTGTCACTGGGTCATTCCGTTTTGTCATGCTGGTTGTCTCTTTGTTCATTGCCTTGCCTTCGTTCTGGATTTTGTTATTGTTTGTTTCTGCTGCCACGCCAGCCTTTTGTTTTGGTTATATTTACTTTAATAAATTAGTTTTATTTTAAAAGAAACATGAGTCTGCGCTCTGGGTTCACCTCTGTCTCCACGCCTTATGACAGTTGGGGAGTAATTTATTTATTACATGTGGTCTCTAGGTAAAACTAATCCCATGCGAACTAGGCTTTAGAATCCTTTTCAATACCAATGTCCATGATGTCTGGATTTTAATAATCAAAGTTGATTATAGGATGTTTTCACATGTGTAATGCGGTTGTGTGTGTCTGTGTCTATGTGTGTGTGTGTGCATACAGTTTGGGTAACTGAAAATACGTTCTGGGGTGTATATTTTATCACCAAATGTGAACTAAGGTGTCAGACCTGACCACTTCACCCAAAACAGATTTGTAATTGATTTTTAACAACAAATCTGAACAACCTGCATATAAAATAAACCAATAAACTTACACTAGAAAATTCCTGAAGATATTTTGATAGTGCCTGCCACTTTGTGTGTTTAGCTGTGGCTTCAGTTTTGAATTGAGTTGACTCTAAAACATAATCAGTTACATCTGTGCATCCAATGATTACTTTCTGAGATGTTTATTCAAATTTATTTAATGGTTCACAAGACTGTTTTCAAACAAATTGAGCAGCTTGACTCCCACAGTTGCCAAAGTTCTGAACAAAAAACTTGTGAACTCATGGCCTGTGCTGGGTATTACTATCAGTTACTACCACACCAAATTTTGGCTCAGTATCTCTAAAATGAAGTTATAGCCATTTTTGTGTCTGCCAAGACAGCTGTGGCAGCAGTCATGAATCAAGCTGACTCCAAAAGGTAATCAGTTGCAGATGGTTCATGAGATATTTTGCTAACGGACAGCCAAACAAACACAAGTAATAACTCACTAAACATAGAAGGAATATTTAGAGATGACATGCTATTCAGGATTTATGGGCTAATCTATGTTGAAAATATATAAGAAAGAAAGTCTCCAGTCTGATACAAAACCAGTGGACTCAGAATCTGCTGAGCCATTGTGATTCCTGGCTTTTTTGTAGGGGCAGATGGGAGAGGGGCAGCACAAAGCTGCCCTTTTTCAGAACAGCTGCACAGAGAGAGAGAGAGAGAGAGAGAGAGAGAGAGAGAGAGAGAGAGAGAGAGAGAGAGAGAGAGAGAGCCTGAAAGTCAGTATCAAAGAATTGTTGTTCAAAAAACTATAAGTTGTATCAACAAATTCTCAACCTACGAGGGACAGTAGAATGTGGTGTTCACTTTCCTAATTTTTCAGGTTTCTACAGTGCTTTATGTGGAATATATGGCAAGTTAAAAACACCGATCATGTTTTGTTTTGTTCATGAAATCATATCTCATTTTGAATGGAACCGAAACTTACAAGAGCACTCTCTACCTCTTGGTGAGATTTGAGAGAAAAACATAAAGGTGGTAACTTTCTAAGCTGCGACTAGTTGGTGAAACACATTCAGGAGATTTCCTCCTGAATGTGTTTCCATGTTAATTTATATTATGTATAGTTCTGCTATTTATGTTCCCTGTGTTTAGGATTGTTGTGTTGTCCAGTTCCTTGTGTTCCCTGTGCCACTAATCACCGGCCCTCAGCTCAGTAGTTTTTCGGTCAGCCTGCCATACCCACCTCACCAGTTCCTCATCATCTCCCAGCTGTAGCATATCTCCCACTCACCCACAGTTCGACATATTCAGTCTCTAGGCACTGGTTCACTGTTTGTTTATTGTTGGTTTCATGCCACAGTCAGGTTTGTCTCCTTGTGCTCCTGTGATCTGTTATAAAGTTAATTATTGTTTGCTGCTATGTCATTTTTGTAATAAATCAGTTTTCTTTTGAACTCCTTGTGTCTGCCTGCATACTGAGTTCTAACAACACTAACCTAATAGGTTCTCAATTTTCTTTTCTCAAAATAGTCAGAGTTGTCACTGAAGTTTCTCAAGAGCATTAGTGCTTTTATTTGACCCCTACACAGAGCTATCATTTGACAAAAAAACTTCTAAGGCATGTCCAGGTCTAAAAGCCACACTGGATAATAAATTATAATCATTTAAAGAAAAAACTGGTCCAAATCCAATATTCATTTCAAGCGTACTCCAGCAGATTAAGTCATAAATGGGTTCCATTTTAAACCTCTTGTTTTCATGTATATTCTGCCTCTGGGGTCAGTCTTTAAAAAGTATAAATTACCTTTCATTGTTTTGCAGATGACTTTCAAATTTACCCCCTTCTCAAACTAAACAAAGATTGCATCACAAGTCACAACTCAACTCAACCTAAGTTCAAAACTGTTTAAAGGACATTTTAAAAATGGATGAAACTGATTTTCTTGAGACTCACTCAAAATAAAACTACGAACAATATTTTTGGTGAAACTGATCTCCTTGACGGAGTTCATAGTATTCTCGATTCTCCAGTTTGTTATTGTTGCTTCTCTGTTAGAAATTTAGAAGTGATTCTAGACAGTTTTTTTTTAAGTTCAGATAAACTGTTGGTAAAACTAGCTTCTTTCAGTGCAGGACTCTTGCTTAGGTTAAGCTCTATCTTCTGCTAAATGAGTTTGAACATTTAACCTATGTGTTTATAACATCTTATATTATGGCTCTCTCTTTGTCACCTGCTAGTGATCCAAAATGGAGTTGCTTGGTTATTGACTGAATTACTGTCACTTTCAAGATCCAATTTCAGACTTTAAAAAAAAAAATTTTACTTCTTTTTAAAAAACTTCAAGAACATTCCCCCAGGATACATGTGCAATTTGTTGCACCATCATGGTCCAGTTAGAGCACTGAGATCAATATCTCAGCTCAGTCTGGATGCCCCAACTTCCAGGAGCTGAAGTGATCAAGCCTTTTCAGTTGCTGCCCCTAAATTATGGGATACTCATATCAGAAGGGCTCAGACAGTTGAAAATGTTGAAACCTTTGCTTAAGACTCATTTCTTTGTGTTGCCTTTTAATCCCAGTTGACCTTTACGTTATTTATATGTGTGAATATGTATCAGGATTTCCCCCAGTGTAAACCCTGATACAAAAAGTAACAACATAAGCAGAGTGAGGAAATGTGATTAATATGTCCTCCAGCAGACTAACCCTATAGCAGCTTAGCTAAGAAATAGCTCAGGAATCCCAAGTCAATGCTAACTATACGATTTATTAAAAATGAAAGTCTTAAGCGTTTCCTTAAAAGTTGACAGAGGGTCAGCCTCACAGACAGAAACTGGAAGTGGGTTCGACAAGACAGGAGCCTGATAACTGAAAGCTCTGCTGCCTGTTCTACTTTTAGAAACTCTTGGAACCTGCAGTCTGAGAGCGAGGTGCTCTGTTAGAAAAATATGGAACAATAATATCTTTTATATAAGAGGAAGCTTGGTTGTTGAGAACTTTGTATGTTCGAAAAAAGATTTCAAATTCTATTCTGAAGCCAATGGAGAGAAGCTAAAATGAAAGAAATGTGATCTCTCCTTCTAACTCTAATTAGGACTCTGGCAGCAGCAGCATTTTGAATCAACTGAAGACTTTTTAAAAATATTTCTCGATGCAGATAATAAAGAATTACAATAGTTCATCCTAGAAATGATAAAGGCATGGACTGGATTTTCTGCATCATTTTGGGATAAAATATTTCTAATTTTCATAATATTATTGGATTTGGACCAGTTTTTTCATAACATTGTTTATGTAAAAGGTTCTGGTAACATTTTTATTGTGCTGGTTAAATTATATAACCTGATCAAAAATGTCACCAAGGGCCTTTACATTAGAACTGGAGGCCAAATTAATGCCATCCAGAGGGAGTGAAACGATGCAAAATTGTTCCTAACCACAACCAGTGGTGTCACTAGGCCTGTTTTTAAATTTTTTTTTTTTTTTTTTTTTTTTTTTACACAAATTCAATATAATGTGGCCAGAATATGAGTTTAAATAAATAAACATATATTATTTAATTATTAACTCAAATATATGATCATAAATCTGTCAGTTTTCTTTTTCTTTACAGTATAAGGTAGAGATCCTCTTTGGTGCGTCGTTATCAAATCCATTCCACTTGTTCATATAGAGTACTCCCTCACCACATGAAATCTAGTCCATGTTTTCCCTACAAACTTCCTTATCCGATCCATTCCACTTGTTCATATAACATACTCCCACACTACATGGATTCCAGTCCACGTTTTCTCTGCAACCGTGACACCAGAGTGCTAGCAAATTTACAAGCAGAGCCAGCTAAGAGCAGCATGGACATTCAGTGAGCAGACTAGGAGAAAGTTCAGTAAAAAATGGACAAACAAAAGTTTTTCAATAAAGTAAGTATTAATCATCACTGCGTTTGTAAAATATATAAAAAGTAGGTGCATCATGGACTGATATTGCTGCTGTCGAGCCGCATGGCCGCCATCTTGGAAAAGTCGCTGGCTCCACTCTGTGTAATCTGTTTGGCAGGCACAATGAAGTATCAGTGTGTTTAATTAATCATAACTCGCTGAATACTGAACTGTTTTTCCCACACTTTTTTGCTGGAAACCTTAAACATACAGCTATCAAAGCTACATTTATAAGAAGAATATATTGCTCAACTTACTTAAGTCAAAGTCAGCTTTATTGTCATTTCTACAATATATCACAGACATATTGAGAACTGAAATTTCTGTTCTCTCTGGGCTCCCTGGCCACACAAGAAAAAGTGTTTAAGAATTATAGTAACAAAAAGAACAAAAGACACAAATGACAAAATTGTAACCAAAATGTGAATAACAAGTTTGAATATTGCAAATTATAACAAAAAAAAAAAAAAACAGAGTGTAGATTGTAGAGTCTTCTAGACAGTAACCAAGTACTTTCAGTGCAAGGTGGCAATGAACATTCAGCAGTAAGTGTATATGTGCAAAATTTGCATGAGGAGAGTAAAATATATATATATAGTTATTAATTATTGTACCGAGAATACTGTTTGAATAAAGTGCAATTCCTTAGCAGCAGCTTAATTACAG
>NC_051441.1:22742735-22751953 GCF_001649575.2 Kryptolebias marmoratus
GTTTGTTGATGTTCTGAATAAAAATATAATTGGTTGTTAAAACGTTTACACAGTAAGGTATCTGTTAAATGTGTCCAAAAATGTGGAAAAGCAACTCAGGTTTTGTTAGCTGTTTGAGAAATTTTGTTCTCGCCCACTACAATTGCTCACATCCTGCGCATCTCCTGGGGACTAAGCCCCCCTTGTCCTTAAAACCTAGTGACGCCCCTGACCACAACCTCTGTCTTGTCTGAGTTTAAAGGCAGAAAATTAAGAGTCACTGGTCACTGGTCACAAACACTTACAATTCAGTAAGATTGCCAAAAAACAGTTTTTTCACAATTTTCCTGCAATTTTGAGTCACCAACTCCTATTGACTGTTGCTGCCCAATGAGTTCCCACCTTAACTTCTAGATATGACAGAAACATTGAAAGAAAGTAGCCCAAAATGCCCCTGTTTTGATGTTTAATTTGTATATGTATTACAAAAGATGTGGGAGTAAGAAGTTTTCTCACAAAGCTTTATATTCTACTACACACACTTTATATAAGGCGACACGAACAGACACAGCTTCTCGGAGCTCTTCTTGTCATAAGTGTGTTTTATTGTTTTTGTTAGTATGTCTAAGATCACCTACAGCCAACAGGATCTTTTCCATATTGGATTACAGAGCAAACAGTGCACAATCGGGGATTTTATACAAACGCATAACATACCACCAGACATAGCACAGAAACCGGGCTCCTCATGGGTATTTATCCAAACAAGTAAGAGAAGGAAATAGGAGGAAACAAAAGCAGGGCTGCCGATCTGGACTTCTGGCACAGCTACGGAGAGGGTCAGCTTGATGTGCACCTGTGGGCCACCTTGTTAGTCTGTTTTGAGTCTGGGAGTCTCAGGTATTCGTGGGTTTTTCCGGTTTTTGGTTGTAGGGTAAGATCTCGAGGCAGGGTGAGGGGAGCGGTCTGAATCCGACGGCCTACAGCTGGCTGGTTGAGGTTTCTCCCACTCTTTTGTTTATTTTGCCTGAGCTACCAGATTTACTCTTGTGTCCGGACTTGGTTCAATAAAACATTGCATGGAGTAATCCAGTCTGGACTCTTTATGTTGCGTGTCCGGCACTGTGAAACCGGACTGTAACACTGCTGAATTTCAGCACAACTAACCATTTTTGGTTAAACCCGCTCGTTCGGTGTTTATTGCTGCGGCTCCTACAACATGCTAACTCCAACAGTAGCTGAAGGAGGCTCGGCCTCAGGGCTCTTTAGAGTCATGCAGGGCTCTGTGAACAGCGCGCTTTGGAGCAGAACTGTTTAGCTAGCATGACCTGGGACATTTTCTAACACCAGGACCTGGAAGTATTCACCTCAGGAGTACTCAGCTACATCCAACACTGTGTTAACACCATCTCAATGGATAGGCACATCTGGGTGTTTCCTAACCAGAAGCCCTGGATGAACAAGGAGGTCAAGGAACTGCTGAGGGAGAGAAATAGCACTTTCAGGTCCAAAAACAGGGACCTGTACAGCTGCACTCGAGCCTCTCTGAAGAGAGGCATCAGAGAGGCCAAGGAAAACTACAAGCTGAGGATTCAGGAGGAATTCAGCAGCAAAAACAGCTGGCAGGTTTGGCAAGGGGTCCAGCACATCACCAACTTCAGACCCAGCAACACCACTGAAATCGCTGAGGATGCTTCACTGCCAGAGAAGCTTCACCACTTCTTTGCCTGTTTTGAGGCTGAATCATCAGCGGATCGCATACCGCAGCTGTCATCCCTCCACAGCCAGACCATCACTATACAGGTACAGGAAGTAAGGAGAACCCTGAAGGCAGTGAACCCCCGAAAAGCTGCTGGACCTGACGGTGTGACAAGGAGGACGCCGAGGGACTGTGCGGACCAGCTACCTAGAATTTTTACCAGCATCTTTAATCAGTCCCTCACCCAGTGCTCCATTCCACCATGCTTAAAGTCCTCCACCATCATTCCACTGCCAAAAAGAAACAATATTAGCAGTCTCAATGACTATCGGCCAGTGGCATTAACCTCCATCACTATGAAGTACTTTGAGAAATTGGTTCAGTCACATCACTTCAGACATCTACACTTGACCCCATACCAGTTTGCCTACAGAGCCAACCAGTCTACAGAGGATGCCATCACTACCACTCTGCATGCCACATTGACACACGTGGAACAGAGTGGGAGCTACACGAGGCTGATCTTCCTGGACTTTCGCACAGCTTTTAATACCAATATTCCGATTGATGAGCAAGCAAGGGAACTTGGGTCTCCCCCATAATATCTGCTGCTGGCTCATGGACTTTCTGACAAACCGCTCCCCGAGGGTGAGAGTAGGATCCCATCTATTTTCAGTACTGAGCACCAGTACTGGCTCTCCACAAGGCTGTGTGCTAAGGCCCCAACTCTACACCCTCTATACCCATGACTGTAGCCCCACCCACCCGAACAATACCATCATAAAGTTCACTGATGATACCATGGTGGTGGGGCTCATCTCTGGAAAAGATCGGTGAAGACCTGACCTGGAATGCAAACTCTACTTCAATCCTGAAGAAGGCACAACAGAGACTGTACTTCCTGAGGATTCTCATGAAGTACAACCTGAGAACTGAGCTTTTGCTGTCCTTTTATCGCTACTTTGTGGAGTTGGTGTTGAACCATGGCATCTCGCTATGGTTCTCCAGCTGCATTGCAACAGAGAAGAAGCAGCTCCAGAGAGTCATGAAGTTAAACCAAGTTTTCTTGGTTTAGATGGTTAAAATCCTCTGTTAAATTAGATAACTGAGTTTCAATTTGGCTTCTGTCGTTCATTGTTAACTCAAGCTGGTGTTTAAGAAATCTATTCTCATCCTGCAACTGAGCAGCAGGCAAGTAACCAAGAAGCAACGTCGGTGCTTCTGGCGGAGAGGCTTTAGCTTAGCAAACACTGTTTTAAACTCTCACACTCATAATAAGCACTCTGGCTTCTATCAAAGTAATTCTTGGTGGACTTCTGTCACTCGAACGCAGAACAAACAACACACCGCAATCTCCTCTTCAGACAGAGGGGTATAAACAAAAACATATGGGGAGCAGAGCATGCTTGCTGCCGCTTTAAATCTAGCTATTTTGAGCGGACCTTGGCGGGTCGGCTTCTAGCGAAAATATAAGCCTCTAAACACTGTCTTATTAACCATAAACCTGTTAGTTTATTAGGTTGCTACCCTAAAAGAAAACTAACAAGAGGGTCCAGATCTCCAACAGAAAAAACAGAATCTGCGGTATATTCTGGAGGTTTCTGGAGGTAAAACGTCTCAAATCTTGAATACGCAGTATTTGATTTTCGTTTACCTTTCCCCATTGTGGGATCAATAAAGTTTTATCTTATCTCATCTTATCTTATCTTAACACAGATCCATTAGCAGCACAGCGACACAGCAGCACAGCGTCAGAACTCTGGCCAGTACAAAACCTCTAAAATAAACTCAGCTTTTTATGCTCACAGTCCAGCAGAACTCAGCGTGGAGATGTTCATTGTGTTTTAATATAAAGGTAAATTTTCCAAAGCCTCACACAGCCGGCACCAATAAAAATATGTAAGGGAAAGGGTATATTTTATTATGAGATGGAGATGTTTGAATTATTAATAATTCATAAATTATAATATAATTGTCAGACCTGGCAGGCCCAAACCTATTGTGAGGGTCTGTTGGGAACATCTGGCGGAGTCTCCTGTTAGGCGGAGCTTTAACTCCCACCTCCGGGAGAACTTCCCCCAGAACATGTGCCGGGGGAGGCGGGGGACATTGAGTCCGAGTGGGCCATGTTCCGTGCCTCCATTGTTGAGGCGGCTTATCGGAGCTGTGGCTGCAAGGTGGTTGGTGCCTGCCGTGGCGGCAACCCTCAAACCCGCTGGTGGACACCGGCGGTGAGGGATGCCGTCAGGCTGAAGAAGGAGTCCTATCGGGCATTTTTGGCCTGTGGGACTCCAGAAGAAATTAACTTTGCGTAATGACAATTATTGACTATTATTTTTATGGATTTGACCACCTGGGTGGGACTAACTCTAAGTCCAGCTTGGAGAACCATCAAGAGCCAACCAGCAAACAGTGTATAGAGAGTTTATCCTACCAAGAGAAGGATCCGTCTGACCGCTGTCTCTCGGTACCAGTCGAAAACTTTTAGGCCACGGCGGGAGGATGATGACCGGGAAATGTCGTCTCCAGGACACTTTCTGTCAGCCGGAGCTGAGTCGAACCTTCGGCTGGTTCCGGTGGTCCAAACAGTCGGCAGCTCGTCTTTGGCAGGTAGGTGAATGACTCTGGGATGGCTTTTCGAAGCTGGTTTGATGGCTAGGCTGGGGTGAAGAGTCGATCTCACGAAGGCGACGCAGTGGAATTTAATGAAGGCTCTGACTGTTATTTAACTGACTTACTAAATTAATGTCAATGTCGACCGCCGAAATAAACTGAAAAACTTCCTAACAAAAATATTTGGTTCAAAACGAAAAATGTGATGAAATCAGCAACGGAAAAATGAGGAATAAAAATTTAAAATAGACGGGACGAGGGAAACGAACAGGAAACGAAACGTGAGTGGAGAATAGCGGAACGGGGAGAGGGGCTGAGTGCTTCGCGCTAGACCTTTTAAACAAAGCTGGAGGTTGGGCTTTGCACGCTTATAGTCCAATCAGAGCCGTGGTTCTCAAATAAAGGCGGGAGTTTTGATGGTCATTTAGCCAATGAGCAGTACTCCTCCTCGGAGGGGGTGTTTTGACACTTATGCACAAAAAAAAAGAAGAGAGGAAAAAACTAAACGTGATTAGATCTTTGCATTCCTTTTCTGCCTCAAAATAAATTTAATTAGCAAAAAGGGAAAGCGGACTTGATCAGTGATTAAATTAAGTCTTCTCAAATGAAGTTGATCCTTTAGAACTCAAAGAATCATGGTTACTGTAAAACACATATTGATACACTTAGAACCTGATGGGAGGATAACATTAATAATGTTTCATATGACATCTGATATGCAAATGAATGAAAGCAAAACAGAAAACATATAGGCATATAAAAACATTAAAGATGAAAATGTGACTCTTGTAACTAGAAAGGAGAAATCAATGTTAGCAGTCCAGAAACTTATTTTGAACAGATTAGAAAGTTCACATTTGATAACATAGTCCAACTATACTGAGCAGAGACCAGGGTGCCGTGGTACTTTCTTTGGAATGTGATCTTCCTTTTGATGTCCATAGACCGGAGGCATTATCTGTTTCTGAGTTCAAATAGGTCTCTTGTTTTTTTCTCAGAATGTAAATTTCTTCCAAAGTAGTACTATTGACACCTTTGTTTGTCTTTGGAGCCAAGAGGTCTGGGAAAGGGGGTGTGACTCTTGTTTTAGAGTCAACAACAGTGATTAGTTTATGACTATTGTAGGGGTCCTCAGAAGGGGGACTTCCTAGTATGTGGATAAGATCAACAGAGGCCTTTGGGTTTCTTATCAAAACACTGGTGGTTTAGTTTAGGTGAAATAGTCCATTTGTGCATTAGGCTGTTAATGCCAAAATAATCCAAACTCTGACGTATAACCCTACATAGGTTTTGCAAATTTTTCAGTTTAGCAAAATAAATTTTAGGTGAAAATGAGCGTGGCCTCTACCATGTGACTCAGAACAGTGCAGTGAACATGTATATAAAAGGCTTTAAATTGTGCAATTTACGGTTTAGAAATTACAGGACAAAATGTAAAAACCTCAATGATAGCGCCTCTATGGGTGGACATATCTGACTATTTTTGTGAGCCACATACGCAAGCCCTAGTTACCACTATGTAAAAATCATCCCTAAACTTGTTGTAATTTGAGCAGCAATATGAGTTTTATTTACGGAAGAAAAATAAAAATATTTTTAAAACAAGCAATTACAATATGGTTCTATACTCAGCTGGACGAATTAAAAAACTGCTGTGTTCTCTTGCCTCTGTAGGCTTGGACCTCTAAAAATAATTTTAAAAATGGAACAGTTTCAGTAGGGTTTCATGTTCCAATGGAAGTAAGAAAACTCTGCTGTATTGCAGCTGTGTTCCATTGCGTTTGCGGGATTGGACCCCAAAAGATGAACTACTTCAAAAGCTTATAATGTCTGTGAAGTAGTCCCCAGTGGTCTGAAAGCACCTAAGAGCAGACCAAGCACAGACACCGTGATGACAGTGGTATCACTGAGTAACTGATATATAGACAGGACAAGTAAAAGACCAAAACATGACTGATGCAACCACCTTAACTAAATACCACAAATGACTGTCCTTTGGTCTTTTTGTTTCCACAGTCTGTCTTTCAGTCTCATTTTCTGACTGAAAAGCATATTACACTAAATTGTCAACATTATGACATGTATCTAGTTCAGTTCTGTTGTAAGATTCAAAAGGTTTTAAAAAACAACAAAATTCAGAATAGAAGTCCATTCTATTCTGTAGTTGATAGCTTCCCATCCAAGAAGCTTTCTCAATTAAAAACGGCAGAGTGTAGAGTTCCAAGCTTTAAACTGCACAAGATGCCCCGTTTATGCAGCTAAATTTACATGCAGATTAATCTCACTCCCCTCCCACCTTATGATCTTTGTTTATTTGGCTTACAAGAGTTTTTTAAATACGTTTGGGATTTGCCATGTGCTGGATCATTGAGAATCTACACCACCATTCTGTTGAAAGGTAACTTAAGGCTGTGGGTTTTTTTCCTGTAGCATTTAGTATTACTTTGTGTCAAACTGAACAGGTATTTGTAAATTAAAGGTCTAACATGACAGAATATTCCATTACCTTTGACCTTTTCTTTCTGCTCTCGGTGGAGGAGGACGCTTTTTCTCTCTCCCGTACCCTCCCATCTCTGCCCTGCTCAGCTCTGTGTCTTGTCTCTTCCTTTGGAGCCTCTCTTTGCATATCTTCCAAAATTTGTTAATTATGGATTTGGTCAGCTGGTCTCTCACCGCAATTGATCAAATTTTCTCAACGAGAAGACAGGGTTTGGGGGAACCCTCTTGTCCAGACGGGACATTTTTCTCCAGATACACAATGGACTCCTGGCAGGAGTGGAGGATTTCGTGTCTGTCAGTCAGTCGGGGATGTCGAAGATGTGTACACAATTGTATTTTTGATAACAGGCTTTCTGGTTTTTGGAGTTGGTGGTTACCTGGCATATCGAGAAATTCGGAAAACCTTGGCAGCTGTTCTGGCCACTGTGAGGCTGCCAGGCATGTGTGATGGGATCTGCAGAGTGATCGGCACTCAGACTGTGATGTTACGTGAGCTGAATCGCAGACTGGATGCAATCCTTTCACAGGATCGCAGGCTAGATGCGGTTCCTGGACTCAGGGATGAAATGGATAAATCTTGGAGAAAGTTGTTTGCTTGGATCTGGCAGAATAGACCTGGAATTTGGCTGTTTGGATTCGTCATTGAGAAACACCAGCAAGACTTTCAAGGCAGACGGAAAATAAGAGTCGGCCTGACCCAAAACAATTATTGTTATGTGAATCTGGCTCCCCTGACGCCGGCCTTGTTGGCCAGCTATCTTCAATTCCTCCTGGATTTTATGTAAATAAGATGCTCTGCCCCCTCCTTTGCCTGAGGACATCTGTGGATCTGCTCTGGGCTGGTTAATAAACATTCCATCATATTATCAAAGACAATGGCCTCTGTGACGTGATTCATGGACTTATCTGCAAACACACACACACACACACACATTCATACAAACACACTGCTTTGTCTCTTCTTGTGTCACTCTGCTTGCTATCTGGACCTTGTGTGGCTTTTTTTCTCTTCTGCTTCTGTTAGTCTACCCATATCAAATAGATTTGTCTTATTAATGCTTCTCTAAGAGGAAAACTTATTCATATTCAAATGGTCTATTAAGACCTGTTATCACTGTATCAACCTCACATATTTCCTCTAAGATTAAAGTTTTTATCCAAGTTAAAATATAGACTTTCTTGTTAAGATTATCAATTTTTTAGTCTACCTTAATAAAATAGATTTATCTTATTAATGCTTCTCTAAAAGGAAAACTTATTCATATTTAAATGGTCTATTAAGACCTGTTATCACTGTATCAACTTTAATATTTCCTCTTAGATGAAAGTTTTGATCCAAGTTAAATAATAGACTTTAAAATATTCCCATTGATCTATAGATCACTGAATGGCTCTGTACCTAGTACTGTATTTTCCGGTCTATAAGGCGCACCTAAAAGCCTAAAATTTTCTCAAAAATCGGCGGTGCGCCTTATGTGTGCACTGAATTCCAAAATCTGTCCCTGTACATTAATATGTACAGCAGCGGTACGTACACAGGCAGCGATAAACCAATCATAGAACACTACGTAATACGTACGCAGGGTTTCCTCCAGTGTTTTATAAGCCTGGCGGGCCGCCAGTCTTTGCTGACCCTGCCGCCAGGCTAAGCTCCACTTGTTTATTATAAATATGTAATTTTTTATACACACGTTTTTTTTCCGCCCGCACCCTAAAACCGCTACCTTTATCTGCCTCACCGTGCGAGGGAACGCGCGCCAACAGTGACACAATTGCGCTGTACCTGGCCCTGCGCGAAGGTCCGGCGTGGTGTCACTTCGTGCACCTTTTATAACTTGGCGGAGAATACTGCTCCGATGTAAGCGCCAAGTATGAATGCCTCCACTGGGCGCTCAGGTCTGCGGGCCGTTCGCGGAGCCCCGCGCAACTCTAATGAGCCCTGAGGCCGAGCCTCCTTCAGCTTCCGCTGGAGTTAGCAGGTCGCTGGAGCCACAGCAATAAATATCAACATGATGCTATTAAATTCAGCATTAGATATGTTTTGTTTTGTTGTTCCATGTAGTGATCCAACATGCAGCCTGTGCCACAAAAAGCACAGTACAGTACAGCATCTCTCTATTTTTCAGAGTTCTCTGTTGTTATTCATTGGCCTTGAAGTGAGTCCTGTGTTGGTGCCTTGTTTGCACTTTTTCATTTATGATCATTTAATTTATTTGTACATGTGACTTAAATTAGGATTCAAATTAGGTGCAAACAATTTGTATTTATTAGGCCCGAGCAGCGACAGCGCTGCGAAGGCCTATTGTATTTCGTGGAATTCTTATTCTTCTTATTAGGCCCGAGCAGCGACAGCGCTGCGAAGGCCTATTGTATTTTGTGGAATTCTTATTATTCTTTTCCCTCCGAGATTGCAAATTTGAGGGCTTTA
>NC_051441.1:22753798-22779449 GCF_001649575.2 Kryptolebias marmoratus
GAAGGCGATTTCGGACGTTTGCCCAAAGCGCCACCTAGTGGACGGTGCGGGAAGTGCACGAGAAATGCGCGGGAAGTGCGCAAGAGCGTAGAGGGCGGTCGCCAGGGTTCCCGCGGTCGCAATAGGCCGAAGCGGCGCTAAGCTGCGAGGGCCGTCCAACGCTGCTTGCAGCTTTAATTTTAATTGTATTTTTGTTTAAAAAAATATTTCAAAAGTGCCTTTTTGTAAAACTGTCACAGCTCTCTGTTCCTGCCACGCCTTCTCTTCCTAGTTCACTGCCTCAGTACTTTGCCACAGCCTCATGCCACGCCCTTGTTGCCCACCACCACTCATTACAGCAATCATCAGCACCTGTTCAGTCCTGCATATAAACTCACCTCTCACACTCAGTCTCCGCCAGATTATTGATTGGTTCGCCTAGTAGATGTCCAGCGTTATCCATAGTTCCATGCCTGTCTCGTCACCGACCTTTTGTCTGCCTCTCGTCCCTTGCCTCTTGCCTCCTCCCCATCGGAAACCTTCTCAGACTCGGACCTCGGATCAAAGACCCTTCTTCTGCTCTCTGGACCTCGCTTTTTGGATTACCCTGTTCTGGATTTGCCTGCCACACTTTGACTCCCTGGCTCTGAACCCTCGCTCGTTACTGGACTTCCCTAAACACCCAAGACCCTCACTGAACACAGGTTCTGCTCCCGACTCGCTGAGTCCAGCACTCAGGCTTGTTCCAGCTCTAGCCCAGTTCCTGAACGTGAGTGCTGTTTTCATTACAGCCTTAAGTAGTCCTGTTTTAACCAATAAAAGGTTAAATCTCTGTTTTTGTCTATTCGTTTTGACTCCACCCATGTCCAGCCTTGTCAAAAACTGTAGTTCTGTAAATATTTGGCACAAATATCTTACAATATCACATAATAAATAGCCATATTTTCAACTTTCCTGTTAACTTTCATCTTTTATTTTACTAAATCCCGGTCGGCCGGCGAACGGCCACCTACCACCGGGCTTAGCCTCTTTTCTGGGGGAAACCCTGCGTACGGCACGTACACTGGCAGCGATAAACCAATCAGAGAACATTAGATTATACAGTCCTGCTCACCATTATTGGCACCCATGAAGTTTGAGTACATATAATGGAATATTTACTGAAGGAAATTCATCAAGTGAAACAACATTTTATTGCTGATAGCTTGTGCTTGATGCAAAACAGCAAATGATCAAAAACATTTAAAAAGATAAACAATATGAGGAAAACAAAGAAAAACAATTTTTACCATGCCAATGGTATTGGCACACTTTGCTGCAAATCAATATGAAAACCCAATTTGGCTCACCTGTTGCAAATCACACATAAAGATCACTTGTGATGGACTGCCTCCACACATATGACATGAATTAACCAATGAATGATCATGAAGATATTCACTCAGCTATGCAAATCATGAAGGGGTGCCAATAATGGTGAGCAGGACTGTACGTACACTTACCTCCGCCACGCCTCCGGCAGGTATACCACCGGTATGCTGCAAAACAACATTTGTTTTTCTCAGGACCCCCAAAATGCCAGTGAAGAGACATGCTTACGAAGCACAATTCAAACTACAGGCTATCAGTTACGCGGTTGTTCATGGGAATAGAGCAACTGCGAAAGAATTCAACATCAATGAATCTATGGTACGGAAGTGGAGGAAGCAAGAAGATGAACTGCGCAAAGTTAAGACGACCAAACAGAGTTTCCGAGGGAACAATGCAAGATGGCCACAGTTAGAAGACCAACTCAAACAGTGGGTCATTTAATAAAGAACAGCCGGGATAAGCGTCATTACAGTCACCATTCGACTGAAGGCAACAACGATAGCACAGACATGAAGATCAAAAACTTTCAAGGAGGTCCATCTGCGCGAGGACCACAGTGGCATAGCTACTTTCAGCGGATTACAAAGAAAACCTGGCCATCTTCTACACTTACTGCGTAAACAAGATTACTGACAAAAAGATCCAGCCCAAACACATCACCGACATGGACGAGGTCATGAACCATACTGTGGAGAAGAAGGGGACCAGCACGGTATCGATTCGCACAACAGGCAATGAGAAGTCGGCTTTCACTGTTGTTCTTGGTTGCCATGGTAACGGACAGAAACTACCACCCATGGTCTTTTTTAAGAGGAAGACACTGCTGAAAGAAAAGTTTCCAGCTGGAGTCATCGTTAAGGCCAATCAAAAGGGCTGGATGGACGAGAAGAAAATAATAGAGTGGCTGAAAGAGGCTTATGTAAGGAGATCAGATGGTTTTTTTCCATGCGTCACCGTCCCTGTTGATCTGCGACTCCATGCGTGCCCATCTCACCGATGCTGTGAAAAAAACAGTGAAGCAAACTAATTCGGAGCTTGCCATTATTCCGGATGGATTAACCAAAGAACTCCAACTGCTGGACATTGGTGTAAACAGGGCATTCAAAGTTAAGTTGCAAGTGGCGTGGGAGCGATGAATGACAGACGGTGAACACACATTCACTAAGAAGGGGAGGCAGCGCTGGGTGAGTTACGCTGTCATATGCGAATGGATTGTGAATGCCTGGGCTAAAGTACCTCCTTTAACTGTTGTCCGAGCTTTCGCAAAAGCTGAAGAGCTACCTGGCAACGAGACTGACTCCCACTGATGAGAGGGAACCTAGCATGGTTGATGGTGAAATTGCCCAGCTGTTTAATTCAGATACAGAAGATGAGGACTTTGATGTATTTGTGGAGGGAGAATAATAAAAAAATAATGTAGTTGTATTGTTACATAGCAGAATAAAGTTCAACCAAACTGCTTCCGTGACCTTTTTTATTTTTGTAAACCGCGTGCGCCTTATAATCCTGTGCGCCTCATGTATGGGTTAAGTACTGAAATGGACGCCATAATTGTGACTTATTATCCGGTGCGCCTAATGGTGTTGCAGAAAATACGGTATACTAAAGACTTGTTATCATTATCAATATCATTATATTAACTGTTCTGTTAGCTAGAATTGCTTTTGATTTTTTGATGTTTTTATCTCTGTATTTCTGTATTTTATTCTGTACCTGATTGTTGTTTAGGTTATACATCACTGACCGACTTACAGATTGTTAGTTTACTCAAATTACCTATTATAGTTATACCAATCATACTATTAGCTAAAACTACTCATTACTCTGTTATAGTTATCTATATTATATATATATATATATATATATATATATATATATATATATATATATATATATATATATATATATACATATATATATATCTTTTTTAAAGATTGAAATCTCTTGATCACAAACAGCACTGACCTGTCGAGCACCAGTTCCTCCAACTTGTGCAGATCACAAGCAATGTACTCCAGAGCCATGTCGGTGATCCGAGGGCACCAGGACAAGTCCAGGCTGCGCAGCTTCCGAAGGTTCTCAGCAACCAGCTCCACACCATCGTCAGTGATCTTAGAGCAGCCAGAGAGGCTAAGGGCAGTCAGGTTTGGAAGGCTGTGAACCATGTTTACTACTCCATGATTAGTGATCTCCCAGCAGGAGTGAAGCCGGAGGGTGTGGGTGGTGTAGCCCTGTGAACAGATATTAGTAATTTGGTTATATCTGAAGTGGAATGTGAAGACAATGTGTCTAATTATTATTCTCTAACATTAACAAAAACATTGGCTGTGTTTGAAATCTTCACTCGTTCACTCACTCAGTACATCCTGGTCATTATACTGTATAATAGATGATACAGGAGAGAGGGGACAGTGCAGTGTTTGTGCATTTTGAATGTTACTTGTATGCATATGCATACTTCATAGATGTGCAGAGTATTTGCAGTTAGGTCTTGTATAAATAAACACCAACAAAATACATTTGAATACTTGCCTGAATTTAAAGTGATGGACAATATAAATTCCTGTGATTTGACAGATGATATAATTATCATCTGTCATCTGTCCACAATGTGAATCTTGGGTTCCACCAAATCTCAAAGGTGCTTGATTGGATTGAGATTTGGAGGCTGTGAAAACTATTGGATTCTAGCGAATGTAGACCAGAGATTAGAAATGTTTTTCTAATCTTTGTTTGTCCAAATTTGGTGATCCTGTGTGAATTGTAGCCTCAGTTTCTTGTTCTAGCTGACAGACGTGGCACCCAATGTGGTCTTCTGCTGCTGTAGCCCATTTGCTTTAAGGTCGGGCTTGTTATGTGTTCAGAGATGGTATCCTGCAGGTCTTGGTTGGGAAAACTGTTTTTTTGAGCTACTGTCATTTTGAACCAGTCTACTCATTCTCTTTTGACCTCTGACATTACAAAAATACTTTTTTAGTCCATGCAAATTCCACTCATTGGATATGTGGTCAACAAGCAGATGAATAAGTCAATCCAAAGAAGTGACTTGACAGTGTATATACCCAGCGACCAGCTGTGTCAGATTTGTGAACTATTGAACTCTTGACATTTGCAGACAGAAACAAACCAGGGCTAATTTTTTTCTCAAACCTGGTCCAGCTATAAAACCTTCTGCTGGCCTGAAAAAAACTGCTTGTTTACAAATGCCTAAACCTTTTGTAAACAGAGCATGGTGACCTAGTCTTTCCTGCACAGCTGTGATTCCCAGGAAGTCTGACCGGAGATTTTGCATTCCGTGAGATTAACACCTTGGACATGAATAGGATCAACCTCAAAACTCACTACCTTGGACTTAGGACACAGATTGCATTAAACAACAGTAAACTTTCTCTAAATGGTCAGCCCTTTCTATTTACTGCTAAAGGTATGGTAAAAGGTGTCCACAAACTGACTTTAAATTTATTGAGACAGTGAATGACAATCAGACTCACTTTGTGACAATATTTCTTTTTATCTAAATTTTCTTTTTAAAAAAGGAATGGTTAGCTTTAAACAGAGTAAAAACTAAAACTCATCTCAGAACAACAATTCTGTGACTCAGATTTATTCACCCTGTTAGATATATTGGATTTATTCAATCATACCTCATTTGATGATTTGTTTATATGTGGATATGTAAACATAAATATTTTATTAATAAAATATGTTTGTTTTAAATGACGTGCAACAAAGTTTTTATGAATGAATTCTCAGACATTTTAGATAGAAATATGACCGGATTTAAATACTTGTGGATTTTAACATCAATGTATGTTGTCCTGGAAAGCCATTAGCTCAGGAATTTTTAAATCTTATCCAGTCTTTTAATTTGGTGCAGTGTGTTGTTGGTCCCACTCATCAGCAGGGTCATGTACTTGTTTTAGTTTTGTCTTATGGTTTATCTGTTTTTAATTTAGAAATTGGGAATGCTGTTTTTTTTATCACAAACCTATTTTATTTGACAGCTTTCTTGCCTGTGAGTCTAAATTTCCCACTCTAGCCAGGCGTTGTCAAATATTTAACTCTTCCACTGCTGCTCTTTTCTCTGCTTTTACAAATTATTCTGTTACTGACTCTCAAGCCTCTGAAAGCTCCTCTTTTGGTATCAGGAGTCTTGTGTTAAGACCCTGGGTCTAGTGACCCTGTTAAAAACCAGGTACCCTAAACTTACACTTCAGCCTTGGTTAAATGAGACCACCCAAGCAGCCACACGTCAGTGCAGAAAAGCTGAGTGCAAATACATAAAGGACAAACTACACGGTTCTTTTAATATGTTGAAAATGTGTTGGAAAATTTATCAGACCATTATTAAATCAGAAAAACAAATATTCTCCCAAATCATTGCCTTGAATTGTCACAATCCTTGTGTTCTTTTTAAGACTATCAAATGTATTTTAAACCTTAAAATCTTGGAGAAAATCATTTTCATTCAGCGAAATGCCTTCTTAGGTGAAAATGGAATTTTTGAAATTCTCCAAACTGGTTTTAAATACTTACACAGTGCTGAAACAGCTTTGGTTAGGGTTTGTAATGATTCTGGTCAGTTTATGATCCTGGTACTCCTGGACCTTACTGTTGGCCACTGTATTCTTATATTGCGGTTAGAACACTGGGTTGGGATTACAGGAACAAGATTAGATTGGTTCCATTCTTACTTGAGAAACTGAAGAGATTGTTGGAAACTTTTTTCCATTCGAGCACTTCTTTCCTACAGGGTTCCACAGTGTTCTATTCTTGGGACCACTTCTGTTTTCATTGTACCAGCTCCCTTTGTGGTCTACTTTGAGGAAACATGGTCTTTCTTTTTTATTCTTATGCTGATGATTGCCAGATTTATCTACCTGTAAAACCTAATTATATTTTTTGCTCCATCCACCCTTTGTTGAAACGTCTTTTTCACATCAAGGTTTGAATGGCTTCACATTCTTTTAAGTTTTAATGATAAGAAAACTGAAATTATTGTGTATTCTTCCTGCTAATCTTGGCTTTCTTGAGCTGTATCTTAAGCAGTCTGTTATGATCCAGGGGATAATTCTTGACTCAGAGTTTAAGTACTAAGGAGTACTAAGCAGTTTTTTCATCAAAGGCAGATAGCTAAACTCAAGTCAGTGTTGACCAGGCCTGACCTTGAGAAAATAACAATAATTGATGCCTTCATCATAACCCATCATCACAACCCAACTTGACTATTGTAAGGCACTTAATGTCTGGGTCAGTCAGGTCTCGCTTTCTTGTCTCCAACTTGTCCAAAATGCTGCAGCTGAACAGTAACTGGTAGGTTTGTCCTCACTTCATTGGCTTCCTATGCACCACAGACCAGATTTTAAGATTATCCTATTGACTTATAAATGAATAAATGGCCTTGCACCCTCATATCTCTCCAGTTTACTTCAACCTTATGTTCCTTCTCGGGGACTTAGATCTTCTGCACAGCTGCTTTTGGTGCCAGAAGACTAACAAATCTTGATAGTAATAACATTCATAAATAGACTTTTTCACTGTTCTCAAGGCATATAAGTAATTTTAAAATGCTTCTTTTTTAAATACCAAGAACCTTTGGGGGGCAGGCCAATAGAAAACAGAATTTACACTATCGTATATGACAGTGACTCTCAAAAGGGGTATGTGTACCCCTGGGGTACTTAAAATCTTTTCAAAATCTATTGAAAAATAGCAGCCATGCATAAATACACTCAAAAAGTTCTAAATTGACTCTTTGAATAAAATAAGACTATAAACCTAATTTAAAAATCAGTAGACTAGGCAATTTCATTCTGCAAAGTAAAAAAAAAAATCTGTTTCACCCCCATATAAAGGTAGTTTAACCCCACCAAGCTCTTGACACAAGGAAGCATCTGTCAATTACTGTAACTCCCACCTAGGATGGTAAATGGGTTGCACTTATATAGCGCTTTATCTAGTCCAAGGACCCCAAAGCGCTTTACACTACAATCATTCACCCATTCATCCACACATTCACACACTGATGGTGGTAAGCTACATTGTAGCCACAGCTGCCCTGGGGCGGGTTGACAGAGGTGAGGCTGCCATCACACCGGCACCACTGAGCCCTCTGACCACCACCAGTAGGTGAAGTGTCTTGCCCAAGGACACAACGACTGAGACAGCCAGAGCGGGGGCTCGAACCGGCAACCCTCCAGTTACAGGACAAACCCTTACCTCCTGAGCCACTATTTTTTTCAAACCTAATACTTTGTGCTGGTTATGGTGTACTTGGCTCAAAATATATTTCACAAGTAGTACATTCCTGAAAACAGGTTGAGAACATGAACATATGAAGTGATGACAGAACACGTAGTCTAGTATGCTACAGTTTCACTCTAAGAAGGCCCACCAGAGTGTGGATCAATGTAGATGTAGTTGATTTTTACAGAAATCAAATTGTTTTGAGGTCAGAAAAGATCCTTCTGACAGAAACATGTCAAATCAACATGTGGCCACTTATTGCAGCAATGCAGTACAGGATGGAGGAGTGAGGACCTATACTTTCAGCTATGGTCCCCTTCACCAACATGAAGGTTATCTAAGCCACAGAAGAGGACACATCAATCAGGATGAAGTGTTGCTGCAGCCTGAGGAGAGTGGACAGAAACAGAAAAAAACAACACAAAACAAAAAACACCTCAAAGCTATACTGAAGATTTTAAAGGTTCTGATATTTTGCAATGCTGTTTGTTCTGGGAATAGTTGCCTAAATCTACTCTGCAACAGCACTAACATGACTGGTAGGATTTTTGTGCCATGGCTGCTTTTTCTGGCTGCCCAGAGGCTGCATGGTTTGTGGTTGTGGTTCTAATCAGTGTCCGGAGTTTAAATGCCAGTGGTTGGAGCTGCAGCTGGCAGCTACGGTTGATGCTCTTCGCTCCTGGGCTGCTAGTTAAGAGCACTGCCAGAACAGGTGGTCGGTTAAAGCAGTCACTATCACTGTTCTTTTCATTTCTAAAGGTAATAGATGAAGATGGAGCAGCTGCAGAGTGAGCGTCACAATGCAGAGTGGTAGACAGGACAAAGTGTCAGCAGCAGCCTGGAGAAAAACTTTGAGAAATTGGCAACAAAAACAGAAAATAAATGAGCTTACATTTGAGCTAGAGACTTTGCTTTCACTTCTATCTTCTTTGATGGCCAATGTTCTGCCTGAGGTGCATTAAGCTGTGTTTGGGGACCCTATACTAATGTCATCACACTTCACAACTTTTGTCTGTGTGCTTGGCTGCTTTGTCCTCATCTTTCTTATTTTGTTATTATATTTATTTATTTATTTTTACATTTCTCCTAATCTCTGACATCAAAATTAATATCACTATTGTCAGATATGACCCTTACACAATTTAAATAAAAAATTGTAAAACTCACATTATATGCCCTTTAATATTTGTTCATGCTTATTATCATTTTTCTCTTACATGTAATTGATTCATGAAAAACAATAGCAGCAGCTTGGGGTTTTTGAGGATCAAGCTGCAGGACTATTTCTGACTTAATTTTTTCCTTCCTTGTTACTTCAGTTTATTTAATTCAGTATATTTATATAGCGCCAAGTCACAAGGCACTGTACAAAGACATTCACATACATTATAAAAGCCAATTAGTAAATGTTATATGTCTAAGTAAGCAAGCAGAACAAAACATTTGACAGAAAATACTAAAAAAGAATCATTGTAGGTGAATGTGGACGATACCTGTTTGGCTGTAAAATAGGCCATGGCAGTGTCAGTGACATGGTAGGCCTGCAGGCTCAACTCTGATAGGTTGGGCAGAAGCTGTGAGATTGCAGCAATGGCGTCATCAGCCACATTGATGCAGTCGCTGACGCTGAGGGAAGTTAGCCTGGCATTGAGGCTGGACCACAGGCCAGCTTCTGTGAAGTCATTGCAGCCTGACAGTTCGAGGTGCATTAGGCCTTGCATTTGCTCCAACATGACCTGCAAAACAACAACCATCACATGCATTATCATTACAGTGACACTAATGAAAATAGTTGGTTGTACAGTTTTCTTTAAATGATAAATGAGGAAAGGAGTTTTAATTTTCATTAGAAAAGAAAAGTCTTGAAACACACTCTTTAAATCATATTTATTACCTGTGATGGTGTAGATTCTCAATTATCCAGGATATAGCAAATTAAAAAAGTTTAAAAAAAAGAGCTAGACTTCTATTCTGTAGCTGAAGACATTTATCTTCCCATCCAGGATGCTTTCTAAATTCAAAACTGGAGAGTGTGGAGGTCCAAGTTTTAAACTGCATGAGATGCTCTGTTCTGCAGCTAAAATGACATACAGATTATTCTCCCTCCCCTCCCTCCTGAGTCTCATACAGAGATGTTGTGACCACATGCATGAAGGTGTGAATTAGAGGGAAAATGACTGGGTATCAAGCTTAATGCTTCATAGTACGTTTTAGGAAACTAAAATCCAAGACCTCCTCAGTTGGTCTTTCTCGTTTAACCAAAATGGCTTCAATGTTTTAGTGTTTCCTGTTCTTGTGTTCCGTTGTGTGTCTAGATTTCCTCCCTGACTTGTCAAAAGCCCATCTAGGATATTCACAGGTTTGGAGAGCTTTTTGATGTGTTTCTGTTTTCTTTTCTTCCTCTTTGTTCTTGCCAAAGTTTTTGTTCCAGTTGGTGGTGACGGTTCAACTGAAGTGTTGAGGCTTAAATCGCTTTCCATGTGCACCAAACAGTCAAAAAAAAAAAAAAGAGAGAGAGAAAGGCAGCTTGCGGTCCTTGGCATCCTCTCTGGTGAAATTATTGTTGTCAACAGTTGGTGTGTCTGGTGAGTGTCTACTTTTTTAGCTTGGATATTCACCCAGGTATCGTCCACATATCTGAACCAGTGGTTCTCTCTTCCACTTCCTGCAGAGATTGAACACTGGAGATCCCATGGGACAACCATGCTTTTGTCTGTAAAAACTGTCATTATATTTGAAATAAGTGGTGGAAAGATTTGCAATAATTTCATTTTATTATTGGGGGGGACAGTAAACAGGGAGATTTATGAAGAGCAGAAAGTTTTTTGGGGGACAACTAAAGTACAGTCACATGTTCTGCTGTAAAAAATGAAATGAAAATTAAACATTCATTACTGTTGTGGCCAGGTAGACTGTTTGCAGAAACACACCAAACATATTTCTAAATGTTGTCTTTTAAACGTTTTAGATTATGTCTCTATCTGCACTATTTTAAAACTTATTATGGTGCATGCTTCCACCTCTGGGTCAGTCAGGTGACTTACAACATACACTCACCCTGTTTTACAGAAAGATAAAACCATATAAACTATAAGAACTAAGGTACAGTCAAATGTTCTGCTGTAAAAAATGAAATGAAAATTAAGAACTGGTCACTGAACACCTGACATGTATCTGTATACAATAATAAAGTCAAAAAGGAAAGATTTACATAGAGAAAGAGGCATGTACCAACTTTCAGTGTTGTCATGGGAAACATGTAAACAAAAAAATTAAACTAGTGTAACTACAGTGGTTTATAAAAATTTTGAATGTGTTCACTCTACAGGATCAATATTGACAAGTAAGTGTCATTGTACAGCAAATATGGATGTAGTTTTCCTCTTTCTAAAAATTTAGGACTATTTTTAGAGTCTATCTATACCTAAATAATATACATCTGTAGGAGAGCTAAGTAATTATATGGCTCCTCGATGTAATGGTTGGGGCTTTGGAGCAAAATGGGTGAATATTTATGCACACACCACTTCTTCAAGTTTGATAGGTTTTAAGAATTGTTATTTTGGAGTAATAATGTAATTTTTTTTTACTTCTAATCAAATTAGAAATCCAGAAAGAAAATACTTATGGAATCTATAACGGATTAACTTTTGGAATCAAACCATTTCAATATGACTAACACCAAAACAATCTTATTAAACGTATAAATGGCATTAACTCAGTTTTTATAGTGAGATAAAAACTGATAGCAAAAGCTCTGCATTTAAAATGTTGTAACTACCAATTTGGAGTCAACTCTATCTGTCTTTTTGCATAATTTTTCATGACCCAGTGAATCAAATTATTGAAACTTTTAGGAAATAATCACTGGATATACATTTACAACTGATTAACTTTTGGTACCAATCCAAATGGCTGCTACAGCCAACTTACCTTAAAAAACAGATAAAGGGCTGTAATTCAGTCAGTTTTACAGACATTTAACTAAAATCAGATGTGGTAGTAGCTGAGACCCATCGATAACACATATTCTGAGTGTGAGCTCTTGCAATATCGTATTTAACGTTATTTTCAAGGTCTGACCAAAACAGCTACAACTCCATTATTTTTTAACATAAGATGATCTTAGTTTAAAACGCTGGCATGAAAGGCAGCAAGTGATATGCATTTCTTAAAGCAATACTAGGTCTTTAAAGAATTTAAAAGAAGCAACAAAATGACAATTCAGAAACAGCATCTTAAAAGAGGAAAATCCTTATAAAGATCATACAGCCAACAGTTCCTTCTTTCTCCATGGCAACCATCCACTCATCCTTGAATAGCAGCCCAGTTTAGTAAGAACAGAGATCCATCTGAGAGGCTTTATCCAAACATTCTGTGCTTTTGTTTTTCACAATAAAATATAGCAGCATAAGATGGATTATATAAAAAAGAAGCAAAAATAAAATCATCAAGTCAGCAACCACTCGTGCTGTCAAAAGTGCAAAAAACATATCTATACTCATATACTGGCAAAAAAATGGATTAAACTAGATAAAACTGAATGATTCTACAAAAATTTGTTGAAGAAGCTGTCACTGAATGGTTAAATTTAAAATGATCAGGAAAAAACATTAAAATTAGCAAAACAAAAGATAAATTTAACAAAAGCTAAAAATAACTAAACACAAACTAAAAGCTGAAACTAGTAAACAGCAGTTCAAAGCTAAACATATTAGAACATTAGCTAAAAGCCAAAATGAGTAAAGCAGTAACTAAACGATAAACCAGCGAAACAATAGCTAATAGCTAAAAAAGAAAGAACCCAGCTACCCTGCAGAGAAAACTAATTTTAGTTCAGATTCTAATATATAATTTTTATGAGGTTCTGATGGTCAGTCAGGGGATCACTGGAGAGCTTTACTACAAATAAAGGTAACAGAAAGTCTGAGTTTTTTAGTCACAGAGGATTCCTCTGAGTCTGATTAGATCCGCACGGCAACAAACACTGAAAGCAGTTATAGCTTAAAGTGTAAGTTCACTGATTCTTTTCTTAATACGATCTCAGATAGAAAAATCTGACTGAAGCAAGATTTATAGATCATCATAGTTAAACCCACTTACTGCAAGATTTTAAACAGATTGTCAAAGAAAACTAAACTAAAAATCCCACTGTCATTCAATTTAAAAGTCAGTCAAATCTCCACATTTAGAAGCAGATCAGATGTTGGTGTTTCAATTTTTTAAATTTAATCTGACTACAAAGTTTATTTGTGGATATATTTTTACCCCCCGGGCCCCCGCTAAAGAGGTAAGTTTTGGTATTTGTTTGTCTGTTAAAACTAAAAAACACATTTTGATAAAATGTTTAGCAAATGTTGGGGTTATCACAAAAAACAATTGATTACATTTTGGTGATGATCCAGATCACAATCCATACTACAATTTTTTATGATGCTATGGCCTTGGCAAAGGGTTCGTACTACCTGAGTGCATCTAGTTTATTTATACTTTATTATAATAAATATAACCTATGAATTCTAATTTCAGGTAAAATTATTTCATTTGACGAGAACTGATTTTTTAAAAAATAAACTCACTTAATTTTTAGAAATATGAAAAAAGGGCTATAAAACTCAAGTACACTCACAGGCCCACATTTTTCACTTTATGCCTTAAAAAGCTGCGGTTTGGTTCCAGTAAAAACACAATGTGTGCATTTTAAAATACATTACCATCCAAACCATACAACCTCTTCAGAACGCTAATATTTCTACAGCTTTTGATTTGTTGTCACTGTTAATAAAAATATTCCTGTTCAAACTTTAAAAGCTGGAAATTTTACTGAGGCATAACTTAACATAACTTTAAAAAACACTTTAAACACTGCAACACAATGAATAATCTGCTGATGTATAAATGTAGGAGCTCTGCTGACATAAAAAGATTGAAATAACAGCTATCAAAATAGAAATATTTCTATCTTTAATATTTTAATTATTAGTGTTATCAGTGTTATTTTTCATCAGGCTGTATGTTTTTATTAGACCAAGTCCACTTATTGGTTCTTTGGATTGTTTTCAGAATTTTTTTGGAGTTAATGATGTTTTCTGTTCATGATCATGACAGGTTACAGCTTTAGTTTAATTAATAACTAACCTACCAGCTACTACAGAGCTAAATAACTTATTAGTCATTTTTACAAAGCTTCCCATTAAACTATGCAAGCCTTGTTTTCAAATATGTTTTGAACTCACCACAGAGCAAGAGCAGACAGAGGAAAAGCTTTGGTTCAGTCTCTGTGAGTCAACGCAGATAACATAGGTAGCATCTAACAAAGCTAACAGCAGAATGAATCAGCTTTCTTCCTTTAACTTGGAGCCAAAGTGTCTCCTAAACCTGATCATGGATTCCAGGTGTTTATTTAATTATCTTTAGTTCGACTTAACCAGAGGTTGTGGTGGTGGAAGTTTAGCTGACTGCCAGGTGACACAACAAGTGCAGGTCTGCTGAGTTTCACTCCTAACCGGTGATGAAACCTGCCAAGTGGACGGAGTTTATACACAATCTCTATGGGTTTATTTAACAGGGAAACTCTTCCTTCATCACTTCTAGCCAGATCATACACTGGCTGACTGGTAAGGAACACATCCAGTCTCTACAGGTGTTATAGCGTGCTTATTTTCTCCTCCTGATTTTCATTTACATTTCTGTTCACGTTTTTTACTCAGCTACATTTGAAAACCCAGCCCTTACTAAGTATAATACTTGAAATAAAACATATTTTAAAAAAAGTAAAGATAATAATAAAGTATACAGTATGCATAATTCATACTCAATTACAGTAACGTGAGTAAATGTAATCACTCCTTTTCACTTCTGCTCAAAAGACTATTCCTGATCCTTGAGGTCTACGTGCACAGCTGAGGCTTGTCCTGAAGAGCTGGCTCTCCTGTGTTGGGCCATGCAACTGTAGAGAAACTGTTTAGTTTCTCCAAAATGGAAATGGGAACATTCCTCACTGCATTGAACAGCATAGACCACATCGCTCAGTTTGTGTTTTGGTGTTTTGTCCTTAGAATGGACCAGCCTCTGTTTGGGAGTCCTGTTAGGTTTGAACTGCACCAGGATGTTGTGTTTGGAGAAAACTCCTGAGTTTCGCAGGTACTCCAGCAACATATGGGATGACAAAATTTTTGTGTTTGTTCTTCTTTTCCTCCCCATTTCTGGCTGAGGATTTCATGCAATTTAGTTTTGAACTGAGAAAGCTCCCCAGATGGGAAGTGAAATGTCTTCAACTACAGAATAAAAGTTCAGTTGCTTTGTTTTTAAAACCTTAATGAATTTGCCATAACCTGTATAACTGAGAATGTACACAGCATAAGTTAACCTGCACAACATTTAATGACAAGTGGAACTCTCATCTTTTTATTTTTGACTTTTTTTTCACACATTTTGAAACCAGCATACCTTCTGATAATGGAAGCCTAAAGTCTTGTGTCACCAGTGTGTGGTAAATGTAAGATGAGTGGAAAGTGTTGAGTTTGCTTGTTGCAGCTAAACTACTGAAAGTAGAAAGAAAGCAGGGGAATAGTGCAGGGCAAACTATCTGATGTGCACCAGATAGTTTTCCCTGCTCACAAGAAACCTACTATGTAAGATTTTTTCACCAATGTTGTCTTATGAACTCTGTATCTTCAAAATGTATAATACCTAATTTAAATGTAGGTAAACTGCACTAGCACAGAAAGGCGCTGTGTCAAGTCAGAGGCACAAAATTCACTTTGTGAGGCCTTTGTGAATTAGACAGATGCGCAAAATCCAAAATTGCTCCTGCAAAAGCCACCGAAAACATTATTAAAGCAGGGCCGGAGTTTTAAATAAAAAATTATCTATCCCCTGGTGTGTATCAGATTAAATTCCTATGCATGAGCCAAACACAGGCAAACGTACCTCCAAACCAGCATCTGTGATGGTAGACCTCTTGAGGCTGAGAGAACGAACCCCCTTCTTGGAAAGTGGGTAGTTGTCAATGAACTCACAAATGTCGAGGTCTGACACACCCACTAAGCAGAAAGACTGGAAGCCACGCAGAGCAAAGGCCTGCAGACTGACAAACTCCTTTTCACCATTAGACAGAATGTTGTACAGCTCCTTAGCATGTAAGATGGGTGTCACACCCTCCCAGAACTTCGGCTGATACAGCACCTTGCGCCATGTCTTGCATACTTGTGCCAGCACACATTTCTCAGCTGTGGTGAAGTACCAGAGGAGTCTGTTAAGAAGCTTCTCATCCAGTACTAGCTGACGCTCCAGCAGCACAGGTTTGGGGAGGGTGAGAGGGGGAAGCTGGCGAAGAGACGACTTGAGGCCCACCAGAGGCTTACCAGGCTCCAGGTCAGAGGTCAGGAGAGGCGCTGCAGCATGAGGCATGCCGGTGCCATCCAAATGGTGGTGGTGATGATGGTAAGGAAGGGAGGATGGTGGAGGAGGCAAGATTGAAGGTACAGAGGATGACTGACAAAGACGGTTCTTAGCAGCAGGTGTCCCTTTGGTGATACTTGCACTCCCCAGGCCGTTTGGCTGGCTGGGGGGCAACTTCACCATTCCATTGCGAGTAACGCAGGGAGACTTCAGCTCACTAGGGGTGGACATGTTCAACATTGGGAACCTGATGGACAAAAAGCAAATACAAAGTATTCTGTTATAAACTTTCAATTCAGTTTATTTATATAACACCAAGTCACAACAGAAGTCATCTCAGGGCACTGTGCATGATAGATAGATAGATAGATAGATAGATAGATAGATAGATAGATAGATAGATAGATAGATAGATAGATAGATAGATAGATAGATAGATAGATAGATAGATTTTTACAGCAGCTTTTTATCTTCATGTAGAGACATCAACAAAGATCAGTTAGTCAGCCATAAAAGTCTACAGAAATATCATAAGAATAATAAATAGTGATTAAAACAATAATTCAAAACAAATAGAAAGTTAAAAACACATATAAACACCCACAAATGTACAACCATCATATGGCTATGCCTGTTATTGTAATATAGCCCATTTTGCATAAGCCTGCAAAATAGTCTGGTAGAAAATAAGTCCTGCATTGGTCAGTCTTACATTGAGGGTGATCTGCCTGAAAATGCTCAGTTGGAGCACCCACCGGGTATGAAGAAGGTGGGTGTGTTTGTCTAAAATTACATAAAGCTTTAAGAGCATCCTCCATGTGTTGAATTGTATCCTGCTCCAAGCCAACAGGAGAAATGGCCTTGTTGATCATGTTTTTATCAACATTGTCTGTCCCCACTCACCCCAACAAACCACAGCAAAGAGTGCTGGCTACCACAGTATGATAGAAGGTGTACAGGAGTGACTTACTGATCTTAAAAGATTGCCACCTTCTTAGGAAAGCAATTTGCTCTGACCATTTTTGTACAGTGAATCCATATGCATGGATCAGTCCAGCAGGACCCTGAAGGATCTGGAAACCTGTTTCACTACTGTTCCCTAAAAGGTCACTGGATCTGAAACAGGTTTCTTTTTCTTAAAATTCCCCACCATTTCTTTGGTTTGTGAGATGTTAAGTTGTATATGGTTTGGGTTGCACAAGCCTGCAAAATACTCTGCAATGTATATACCCGACAAGAAATGTATTGTCAGAGAACTTCTTAAGGAAACAGCTGTTGATGTTGTATTGGGAATCAGATATATACAGAGTGAGTAAGAAGGGGGAAGGGCAGTTCAATTGAGAGGCCCTGGTGTTGCTCAAAATCCTGCCAGAAATAGATTTGTAGTCACACATACTGTGGTCTGCTGGTTAAAAAAGTCCATAACCCAGGGGACTAATTCTGACTCCACCTCCACCTTTCTCCTCTACTCATCAAATAGACTTATTATCATGTAGACTGATGGCCCACCTCATTGTGACGAACAAGAAACAGAAGAATGTACAAAAAAGCCACATTTTCCTTTAAGAAATGATCAATGTACAAAATGACTAATAAGTAATATCCAAAGACTGTCTTTCAAACTTAGTACATACATTTAATGCACACTCGGACACTGCTTTTACTGTTAGATGTTTGAGCACTTCTGGGAAATGAATGAGTATTCTTTTCATCATACTCTTGGTGTGGTTCTGACATATGGCATAGAGAGTAAGCACTTAATAATACATCCTCACAATCCTGTTCAGTCTGACCATTTTTTAATCATCTTTAAGTTTACATTGCACAGTGCTGATACAGTTGATCACAATATTGTATTACAGAGGCTTGAACATGATATTGGGATTACAGGAACAGCTCTAAAATGGTTTAAATCATATTTATTTGATAGATTCCAGTTTGTTAATGTTAATAATGAAACGTCTTCATACACCAAAGTTTGTGGGGTTCCTCAGGGTTCCATGCTTGGACCAATACTCTTTATTCTATATATGCTTCCATTAGGTAAAGTTATTTGACAGCACAGGATAAATTTTCTTTGTCATGCTGATGATTCTCAGTCATATTTATTCATGAAACCAGATGAACCCAATCAGTTACTTAAATTACAAGCATGTCTTAAAGACATAAACCCCTGGAGGACTCTTAATTTTCTACTTTTAAACTCAGACGCGGGGGCAGCAGCTTGAGCAGGGAAGACCAGACATCTCTTTCCACGGCCACCTCTTCCAGCTCTTCTAGAAGTATTCCAAGGCCTTTCCAAGCCAGCCAAGAGACATAGTCTGTCCAGCATGTCCTGGGTCTTCTACAGGGTCCTCTTCCAATTGGTCAAATCCAAAAAACTTCCCTAGGGAGGCGTTCAGGGGACATCCTTACCAGAATTCCAAACCAACTTAACTGCCTCCTCTCATTGTGGAGGAGCAACGGCTCTACTCCAACTTCTCACTTTATCTCTAAGGGAGAGCCCAGCTGCAGAGAAAACTCATTTTGACTGTATCCAAAATAGAGTTCTTTCGGTCACTACCCAAAGTTTGTGACGGGTGGTTAGGGTAAGAACATAGAGTAAACAGAGAGCTTTGACTTGCAGCTCAGCTTCCTCTTCAGAATCAGAATCAGAATCAGAATCAGATTTATTGCCAGGTGTGTAGGCACACACAAGGAATTTGTCTCCGGAGCATCCTCCAGCAACCCCTCTAAGGACTAGGGCTGGGTATCAATCAAAATCTTTTGATACCGGTACCAATACAGATACCTTCACTTTGATATCGGTTCCTAAATGATACTTTTTTCGATAACAATTTTATATAAATTCTAACAAGAAGAAAATTACATTACATATTATAGTACAAATCTTGAGTTTTATTTATTTTTTCACTTTGGTATTTTTCCATTCCAAGCAGTTTTCTTACTTAAAAAATAAACAAATACCTGTTAGTACAAAATAACAGTTGCAAACAAGTGACAAGTTAGTGTCTAATGCTCACTGCTACATACTGAGGACCTTCTCACTTAGCAGTTTTTCCTCAGAAAAATCCACGTCTGCTTTCTCAGGACACAAACAAGCCCGCTCCTGGCTGATGGTGTCTCCAGCAGTAGAAAATGTACGCTCTGAGGATGTGGATGATGCTTGCACACAGAGATACCTGGTTGCCACCACCAGGTCACTGGATTCACTGAGTTTAGAATAGATGGCAGACCTCTGTACCGCTGTATCTCTTCCTGAATCTTCTATGTGGTGCTAAAACTATTCTCTTGTCTTACTTCAACTGCCATGTCCTCATCAGCAAATAACTCCTCAAGGGCAGAGAGCTTTGGCTTTCGTCTGGAAACAAGAAGAAAAAAGACCATCAGAATAGATGCTATCCATTTAATTTTGTTCTAAAAATGAAATAGGGGGGACAGGATGTCTTTTTGTATTTGTATTTTACCAGTGTTGCTACTTCAGTTTTACAGTCTTCATCAGACGAGTTGTTGTCATGGTCACCAGCTGTCCCTTCAAGTTCCTGCTCCATCTGCTGGGCCTGGATAATTACACTTTTATTCTATATTCAATAGATTTTGGAAGTCATATAAACTGATCTACAATAGAAGAGGAATAAAATATCAATAACAATAAATACCTGTTGCGAGATCCTACTTATCAGCTCCTCTTCTAGTCTAATCCACACTTCATCGGCCACTTTCATCTTAAATCTTGGGTCTAAGGCTGTGCCCTCCTCCAAGAACTGCTGGATGTTCTCATCCTGCAAGACAAAAACATAGCATAGTAGTCATGATGTCTCTGATTATACCTTTTGAAAACTACTGGGAAATCTACAGGACTATGCTACATACTTGGTATCGTTTTGAGAGGTCACCCCAGATCTTGTCCTTGATGGTCTGTGTAAAGGAGTCCTCATCAGTAACTGTGAAGTGGTGCTGGAGTTTCCCCAGGATGGGCAGAATCTGGCCTAAAGTTGGACTCCTTTCAGCAGAGATGCAGATGGTTGAAGTATAGAGTATCTTCATAACTCTGAAAAACTGTACTGCTTTTCTATAACCATCATCAGAAAGTCTCTCCAGTCTGAAAATAATATACACATTGTTGTATTAGCTATACCACAGCTCATCACTTGAGTTCACATTGATAAAGGACTAAGGTAATATTAATGTCCATCCTTAAGTACAATACCTGTCCTTCTCCATTATTTTTTTTTAAACCGAGGGTCCATGGAGGCCGCCTGGATAGCAGGAAACTGCTCCAGAAATCGCTCCACCATCAGGAACAGGCTGTCCCACCTGTTCTTCACATCTAAAATGACAGCATGTTCTGGAAGACGTAGAGAGAGACGGTGTGTGTGTGGTTGTCAAACTGGTTGTGTATTTGTAGTAATAGTTCAATAATTAATTTAGCCATAGAATTTTGCACTAAGTTTAGTCTACTTTAATTTCTACTAACCGAAAAGATGTTGCTTTTCTTTAAGGATAGGTTTAGCCAAGCTGTACCATTTTAACCACACCACCATAGCGCAGATTCTTCCTGCCCACTTTGAGATGACATATAGTGTACAGCTTTTGAGCAGCAATGTTTAGAGTATAACAAAAGCAGCCAATTTTTCTAATGCTCATCTTTTTCACTGCTACATCCATATTAGCTGCATTATCTACAGTGATCGCAACAACTTTTCCCTTTATATTGAATTCATCAAGAATATCCCCTATCTCCTCAGCTATTACATGCCCTGTCTGTGATGTGTAGACTGCCCTGGTATGCAGGATGTTCTCCTTCATGGTACCCTCTCTCACAAAGTGAACTGAAACAGTCAAGTAATGGTCTTGTGCCACACTGGTCCACCCATCCGCAGTCACAGCCACGTCTCTGACGTCTTGCAATTCTCTCTTGACATTTCCCTTCTCTACTGCATACCATGCCGGTATGAGTGTATTTGACAGCATGTCTCTGCTGGGGGACTGATATCTGGGGTTTAGGGCTCTTATCATCTCCCTAATTGACATTAGAACACAAAACATCTACAATAACATGGTTGTGTTATTACTCCTCAAAAACTAGAGATAAAGGCTTAACTGGTCAACAATATCCTTTACAGCTTACTTACTTCCACCATGGAGCCCCCACTGTAGAAAAAGGTAGCTAACCTTTAACAACAAAGTTTGTGACTGCCCCGTGGCACTCATCTTGTTTTTCTTTTGTCATTTTTCCTTTTTCTGCAAGTGTGAATGGATTTACACTGACTGGCCTTGTCCTCCTCACATCAGGGTCAGAGGCTACTGTGAGGAGAACAAACATAACAGTGAACATTAGGTGAGCTGTTTAACCAGCCAACCGAATGGATGAGGATACATTTTTACAAGCTAAGCTTTATCTTTAGTTAGCTTTTGATTTAGCTAGCTACATAGCCATAAAATAAAGCTACACACTAATATCTTAAAAATAGCTTTACATGGATCCTGGTCCCGCGCAATACACAGTAACGTCAACAAACGTAAACTTACCGGTTGAAATCCCAGACACAGCACCGTGCTCGATGCTCTCGGATGAAGCGGAGTCCGGTGTTGATTTTGAATCAAGCCGCTCAGGTTCTGTAACGCCCACAGGCTGACTTAAATGCTGAAAGGAGAATGGCTGCAGTCCGCTCTTCTTGCAGTCAAACATGGAGCAACTGTCCGCTCTTAAATTGATTCCGTGCACAGTCAGGTGCTTCATCAAATTAGTTGTGTTGCCAGCCTTAGCAAAGATGTCTTTTTGCATATATTGCATCGCGCACTATTGGCATCAATCTTTATAAAATGGAGCCACACTTTTGATCTCAGCAGGATTTTTTTAAGTGGTTCGAAGACACGCAACTACTTACACAAACACATGCGAACCCCTGTATGTGGGTGTAACTGCCTATGTATTTTTTCTACGTGCCACAACCACGTGTAACGTTACAGCCAATCACCAAAACTTGGCACCGGAAGATGAGGCATATTTTGATACTCGGTACTACCGAAGCTTTTCGGTTGGTACCATAAAAGTACTGAAGTTCGGTACCCAGCCCTACTAAGGACTCTAAGAAGGCTGGATAATCTCAACTGCAGTTTGATGCTTAGGCACAAACAACAGCCAGAGCGTGTCCCCGCATCTAAAGTCGCAGGGAAGTGAAGTGAAGTGAAATTTATTTATACAGCACTTTTCAGCAGCAAGGTGATCCAAAGTGCTTGGAAGCTACCCTCTTATCCACTGTGGAAAACTCCAATGCACAGATGCCAAGCCGGGTGGCCATAAGTAAAACCTACACCAGCCCAGCACCTCTCACTTGGGCAACTCCGGAATGCAATAAGGTCCAGCCTCTCTCAAGACATTCCATGTCCCAAGAGCCAGCTTTGCCAAGCTAGGGTAAGTGCGCCAAGGCCACTGCCTGTGGCTGCAGAGTCCTCCTACAGGTGGTGGACGCACAGGAAGGCAAACCCATATAACTCATCTGGGCTGAGCCCAATTGAGCCCATGGGTAAAGATGAACACTCACAATCCTTTCCCCCAGACCTGGTTCCAAGGTCGCAATCCAGATCCGGGTATGGGACATCGAGTTCCTTACTGGCTGTTGTTTGTGCCGTTTTTTTTAACTGCTCTTTGTCTGGCCTGTCATCTAGGACCAGTCTGCCTTGGGAGACCCTACTCAATTGCCCCTGACAGAATACCTCCTAAGATCATTCAGGCACGCAAACTCCTCTACCACAACAAGGTAGCAATGTACAAAGATGCTATATAAATGATGTTGTGCTCAGTCTCATCTAATATTGCGCAATCTCAAGGGATGTGTCAGGGCTCAAAGCGTGTGCTGTGAATAACTCTTAGTGACTGCCAACCAAGTTTTAGCTCAATATCTGTAAACTGCAATTGGCTTTGAAATGGCCTCTAGAGTTGTCTTTCACATTCTCATTTGAGTTCTCAATAAAGGTTCTTAGTGTCCTGTTAATGTTGTACATTTTCAAGCACTCTAGTATCTATGTGTGGTGAATCGAGTCCAGTGACGTGCGGTGAGGTTCATGGTTGGTGAGGCACTGAGAGACAGATTTACAAATATATAAATCCAAAAGGGTAGCTTATTCAATTAGCTACTGGTTATTTCATATCTCATCAGCGTTCTTCACACACACACACACTCTCTCTCTCTCTCTCTCCCTCTCTGTCTCTTTCTCTCCATCTCTCTCTCTCTCTCTCTCTCTCTCTCTCTCTCTCTCTCTCTCTCTGTCTCTCACTCACTCACTCACACACGCTTGCGCGCGCACACGCGCACACTTAGTAGTATTAAGGCTGGCAGCAGTGCACGTGCCTCTCTCTCCCCTCTGCGTGAAAGGACAGCAGCAACAAGCTCCCGTTGGCTCACGTGCGCCCCCTTCAGTGCGGCAGAGTACTGCCTGCCTCACCCTTTGCCTTTTCACTGCGGTTTTATGTCCCCTCAGCAAAACTAAATATGTCACTAACAAACATTAAACGTAAATGGTTAAAGACATTAGCCAGACTGTGGAAAATCAGGCTATATAAACCATTATATTGGCGACATGCAGGAGTACGGCAACAGGCACGGGCCAATTGCATGTATCAACCCAGTTTGTGATGGATTGCGCAATTAGAGGTGAAGCTCGGCTCGTTGCTGCCACACCTCGCATTTCACCCTCATATTTGAACAGGAAATATGCAATTTCAGCGATTTTGACTATAAAAATGCGATTTGGACCATAAAAATGTTCGAAAATTACTCATACATAAAGATCAGTGGACAAATATTAATATTCATTTTATGTTATGATTTTTTTGTTGTTGTCATGATGACAGGGGAGGCTCTGCCTCACCTGCCTCCCCTGACTGCACGTCCCTGATCGAGTCATAGGCTTTCCTGTAGTCAATCCAGGCCATGCACAGATTTGCGTGTCTGGTCTTACAGTCTCAAGATACAGTTCTGTCGATTAGTAGCTGGTGCTTGGCTCCTTTGGTGTTGGTGGCAATTCCCTTCTGTGCCTCACTCAGGTATTGACCCATGTGCCTATTCATCTTCGCCGCAATGATGCCTGACAAGAGCTTCCATGTTATTCAGAGGTGAGTGACCGGCCGGTTGTCGGATGGAATTGATCTTTCATGATTAATACTGTTCAGCTTTGGGTCAACCACTCAGGGTGGGTTCCTTCCATCAGTAACTGGTTCATTTGTCCTGCTAGGTCAGGGGTGGGCAATCCTGGTCCTCGAGGGCCACTATCCTGCAAGTTTTACTTCTTTCCTTGGTCCAACACACATGCTGTTTTAGAGTATAGGCTTTGTTGTATGGGACTGTCAGACCAGGTTCACTAATTACTTAAGTAACAGGACCCAGTGTATTAAATGTGATGGTCTGTATTCTGGATTTCTGAGTGTCCAAAAGGAGGTGCCACAGGGCTCAATATTAGGCCCCCTTTTGTTCATTATATATATTAATGAATTAGGGCAAAATGTGTTGGATGCTAATATTAATTTCTATGCGGATGACACAGTTATTTACTGTTTTGGATCAACCACTGCTAAAGCTGTTGGATCTCTGCAAAAGGCATTTAATGTGGTCCAGCTCTCACTTCTGCAATTAAAATTGGTACTTAATGTTGACAAGACTAAGTTATTTGCAAACAACAAGAAGGTGCCTCAGATCATCCCCACTGTGACCACTCTAGAAGGAAACATCACTGAGGAGGTTCACACGTATAAATACCTTGCTGTCTTGCTTGATGACTGCTTTAATTTTCAGCCCCATATTGATAATCTTGTGAAGAAACTTAAGCTTAAGTTGGGCTTTTTATTTCAAAACAAATTTAATTTCTTTTAAGGCAAAGAAGCAGCTTGTCATAGCTACATTTGAAATCTGTTGTATATGAACACCCCAGCGTGATATCTTAGAAAACTTGATACTGTTTATCATGCTTCTTTGAGGTTTGTTACTAACTGTAAAGCCCTGACTTACCATTGCGAACTGTATTCTCGAGTGGGATGGCCTTCTCTGTCCACCAGGAGGTTGGGTCATTGGTACGTTTTCATTTATAAGGCCATTGTTGGGCTGTTGCCATCCTATATTTGTGATTTAATCACATGAAGAACATCTGATTCTTACTCTTTGCGCTCAAATGATCAGCTCTTTGTTCCTTTTGGGAAAAAGGGCTTTTGTTTACTCGGCTCCATTTGCATGGAACATTTGCAAAAAAACTGGAAACTAACTGAACATATCTCACTGAGCACTTTTAAGACTAGATTGAAAGCACTTGAAGGCATCTTTAAATTGTAACTGTTTTTAATAATTCATTGTATGGCATTTTAAATTGTGTAATTGTTATTGTCCTGTAACCTTGCTGCCTCTTAGCCAGGACTCCCTTAGAAAAGAAGTTTTTAATCTCAGTGGGACTTTCCTGGTGAAATAAGGTTAAATAAATAAAAATGAAAAAAAATTCAAATGAATCAAGATTGGACTGAGTTCCTCAAGGCTCTGGATGTGGCTGGGTTCTTGGTTGACACACCTTTGCAACATGGTATAGACAGTGGGGGCAGAGCCACTGAATTGTAAGACTTAGGTGATGCTTACCCTTTTTTTAAAAAAGGGGGTGGTGTGTGTGG
>NC_051441.1:22779573-22784082 GCF_001649575.2 Kryptolebias marmoratus
TATTCCAAATTAGAGGCTTCGTTTGTTTATTTAGAGCTGTAGACCACACCAGACTGAAGACGAGCTGGGTTGGACAGATGTATCTTTCATTCTTTTCAGCTAATCAAGAGCTCTTGTATGAGTCTTTTATGTTGTTTATGACATAAAAGTAGTTCTTATGCATGTAATGCTTCCAATTAGGATAATGTATTTATTTTATACAGGTTTTCTCAGTGCTGCTGAGAGGGAATTTTAACTGCTGGGTGGACCCTTTCTTAGTCCACTCCTCCACTTCTGCTCTTCAGTCAAAGTCAGTTAAAGTGATTGAAGCCTTTATAAAAGGTTTTAATGTTGTGGACTTCTGGAATTAAAAAAAAAATCCTTAAAAGAGACAATACTCTTTTTTTTCTTGTATATTCACCATATCTACACTTGCACTGATTTATTTTTGCTGGCTACCTGCCTTAAAATCTGGGTTCAATGTAGATGCAAGCACACTCTGTAGAGGCAGAGACTCATATTTCACCTCAATCGTTAATGGATAACACTTTCTTTCTATGGGCTAGGTTATATACAAAAATCTGGAGAGATCTGAATGTTGATTCTACTTTGCCTCTTCTCAACACCTAGGAAAAAAATTTCTTCCCAAAGAACATTTTTTATTTATTTTTATTTTATTTTATTCATTATTTACTTTAATTACTGATTTTCTCTTTTTTACTCTATGTGAAGTTGTTGAATATAGGAAACATAGCTATTCTATATTTAGGAAATTTATTAAACAGTGTTTTTAAAAAAGACCCTTCACTTCCAGTTTAAAGAGAAATTTTCCAGCACTCAGAACTGTGGGAGATTTGAGACAAAACTGTGAATCCTACAGCAGAGAAAGACAAACTACATTTTAATGTATGAAATGCAGAAGACCTATAAAGATTGTGGGGGAAAGGGGAAGGTTTAGACAGCTCAAAAGTTAGTTTGAATTCACCTATCCAAACGTCTTAGGTTAATTGGTGACTCTAAATTGTCCCTAGGTGGGAGTGAGAGTGTGAACGGCTGTCTGTCTCGTTTGTCTCTGTGTCCCTGTGATGGACTACAGGGTGTACCCCACCTCTTGCTCAACAGCTGCTGGAAATAGACACAAGCTCTACATGACCCTACATTGAAAAGTGGGTGAAGGTAGTCTCTCACTGGGATGCAACTGTTGGGGACTAGTTGTCAAACAGGATTTGCCAGAGAGTCCCCAGAATACACACAGACATGAGGCAAAAACATTATTGCTCTTTTTTCGCTTTTACTAGCGGTGATAACAATCTCCAAAAAATCTATTTTTGTTTAAATTTGTCTTAAGAATTAAGACTTTATATCTAAAAAAAAAAAAAAAAACTACCTTCAACATAAAGGTTAAGGTCTATGAAACAAACTTTCCTTGGCCCAACTAGAAAGCAGGGTTTCCCCCAGTGTATTATAAGTCTGGCAGGCTTAGCCTCTTTTCTGGGGGAAACCCTGAGAAAGTCAGTAATTTATTTTTATCACTTTTGCCCATGTTTGTGTGTATGGAGGACTGAAACCGACATAATCAAAAATAAAAGCAGAAATATATTTTGCTTTTGCCTTTTCCTTACACATCCAAAGCCCCAGAGCGCAGAGGAGGCGCGCTTTAATACCGCTCACACCTGTGCACGCTCTCTCGCAGGGGCGCTTTTCAGCCTGACATCGCCCGTCCTTCTTTCAAATGGTATCAGTTCGGTACGCCTTTACCCTCACTTGTAGCTGACATGCCCTGGCGGTGGCTGGTTAGTGGCTTTCTTTTTAGCCGCCGTCCTCTCTGTCCCACTCACTGAATTAACAGTGATAACAATGTGCTGCTGCTTACTGTGTGAGCAGCAATAAAGTGTGCCTCCTCAGCGCTCTGGTGCTTTGAAAAGGGAAATAATAAATAGTCATCACTGACTGTGTTGCTGTCAGCTAAGCTAGCAACGTGCCTTAACTCTTCTGCAGCTGTCTGAGACATCTCTGCTAGGAGTTCACTTCTTCTCACATGAGGCGTTCTCCTGAAACGGCCGAGAGCGCAGGCATGAACAATCGATCCGCACATGGATCCTGCTCCTTCCTGGTTATTGAGGAGCTGGACCAAGAAGACAGCCTCCTCATTTGCATACTGAGGAGGCAGAAATGTACACGGTAATGTAAAAAGAGGAGACGAGGAAATGTAAAAAAACAAAATGCTTGTATAAGGAAAAGGCATAAACAAAATATAAACATTACTTGATGAAATGCATGTGTAAGGAAAAGGCAAAAGCAAAATATATATATATTTCTGCTTTTATTTTTGATTATGTTCGGTTACGGTCCTCCATATGTGTGCATGTGTATTTGAGGGTGTGTTCATGTATCTGTACCATTCGGAAAATATCTCATGAATTAGAGGACAGATACAAATTGATAAACGATTTTAATTACATAAATTGCTAAAATAAGACAGGAAATTATGTTTTATGATGACAGGTTTGATTCTAACACAGTTTCTTCTTTAAATAATACTTCGATTTCTGAGCTTGTAAAAAGATTTATATTTTACTTCCCTGTCTACCTCTGAACATGTTGTTTTCTATCTGTAAGACTTTTGAATGCATAATAGCTGTCAAAATATTAAATTTTTTGTTTTTTGTTTGAATTTTTTGTTTATGTGAAACATCTAAGAAAAAAATAACCACTAAATATGCATCATTTATAATAACTGTCAGAAAACAGCAGAGTTGTGTTTTGTTGCAATTACACAATTATAAGTCGTTTGTTAAAATTCAAACAATCACAAGTACATTTTTAACAACCTGGAGTTATCTCTTCTTTGACTAAAAGCTGTAAGCATATGAGTTTACACAAGTAGAGGAAATTGAGCAGTGGAGAACATTAAAGCAAATGTTGGTGCTAAGATCATATGCAAATGTGTCTTGAGTCTGTGCAGGGTACATTGAATTCTCAAAACTATCAAGGCAATCTGGAGCAAAATGTGCTGCTTAGGGATTGAAAGCTTGGTCTTAGTTGCAGGTCATTGGTCCTCCAACAAGATAATGACCTAAAAGACACAACAAAAAACACCAACATTGGACTAATCCGAAGTGGCCTTCTGAACCTAATGAATATCCGAGGAATGAGTTAAAACATAAAATCTAGAGAAGGAACCCTTCAAACCCAGGGTTTCCCCCAGAAAATAGGCTAAGCCCGATGGTAGGCGGTCGTTCGCCGGCCGATAGCCGGCTGACCGTGAATTAATAAAAAAAATGAATAAAGTTGAAAATATGGCTATTTATGAAATTGTAAGATATTTGTGCCATATATTTACACAACTACAGTTTTACAAAAAGGCACTTTTGAAATACTTTTTTAAACAAAAATACAATTAAAATAAATACTAATTGTTTGCACCTAATTTGAATCCTAATTTAAGTCACATTTACAAATAAATTAAATGAACATAAATGAAAAAGTGCAAACAAAGCACCAACACACGTCTCACTTCCAGGCCAAAGAATAACAACAGAGAACTCTGACAAACAGACAGATGCTGTACTGTACTGTGCTTTTTGTGGCACAGGCTGCATGTTGGATCACTACATGGAACAACAAAACATCTAATGCTGAATTTAATAGCATCATTTTACTGGTAAACAAGGATAATATTTTCACTAAGCACAGAACATGCTTACCATATTCAGTCTTGTAAAGCCACCTGCTGAATTTCAGCTCAACTAACCATTTTTGGTTAAACCCGCTCGTTTGATGTTTATTGCTGTGGCTCTGACAACATGCTAACTCCAGGTAGCTGAAGGAGGCTCGGCCTCAGGGGTCATTAGAGTCCTGCAGGGCTCTGGGAACAGCGAGCGGACCTGAGTGTTTATACTTGGCGCTTACATCGGTGCAGTATTCTTCAGAAAGACGGGGGGCAGTACGCTACGTAACCAGTGGAAATACGGTAAAAAGAGAGCAGAAGGTTGAACGTAGCGTGGCACGCGTGGTTCACACCAAGTTATAAAAGCACAGGACCTTTGCGCAGGGCAGGGACAGTGCGATTGCGTCACTGTTGGCGTGCGTACCCTTGTGCGGTGAGGTAGATAAAGGCAGCGATTTTGGGGGAGCGGGTGGAAAAAAAATGTGTATAAAAAATTAGATATTTATAATAAACAAGCAGAGCTTAGCCTGGCGGCAGGCTCACCAAAGCCTGGTGGCCCACCAGGCTTATAATATGCTGTGGGAAACCCTGAAACCTGAGACAACTTGAGCAGTTTGCTCATGAGGAGACCACCAAAATAGCTGTGGATAGGAGCAGAAGTCTCAGAGAGAGTTACAGAAATCACTTGATTACAGTGATTGCCTCCAAAGGCTGAGCAACAAAATATTAAGTTAAGGGTACTAGGGCTGCAACTAACGATAATTTCAATAATCGATTAATCGGGCAATTATTTTCTCGATTAATCGGTCGTCTTGGAATTCATTCATTCATTCAATCATTCATTTTGGCCCACATAAAAA